>NW_026137013.1:0-162098 GCF_000699445.3 Schistosoma haematobium
CTCACTTGTAATTCTCCTCCCAACAACAAAAAGCAAAACAACTTTCTAAGCGTGCAAACCACAGTTCACACTTTACAGCATTAAATACAGGTTAAGCTACAGAGATGGAACCCATGCAATACATTTACATAAAGGTCCAGTGATACGAAATGCACAAAACTAATTCATCACTATCAACATTTTTTTTTTTTCACTTTAACCTCCCTTTATCCCACTTGACCACCTTTGTCCTCACATCTATTTACACTCTTATTTTCTTCCACTAACCCTGCTCACGCTGATTTATCACCCGTCGTCTCTAGTTAAAGGATTCGAGGTCGCAGAATGTTATCCGCGATTACTTGTTGATACACTCGAAACTGATGATGTAGCTTTTAACGCCCGAATACTGAACCAGTCCAATTCAACAACAGATTTCCCTTGAGTGCTGTAACCTTAGAATATCACACCGTCTTTGTATACTTCGTCACCGAAACGCTCATAGGAGGATCTGAGTGGTTTCCTTATTTGAACTCACCATATCAAGATACAGCTATCTGGATTCATACTTTGAGTTTCTAGAAGCCGTTTGTGCTGCTCCACATTGTCTTGCTGTTGTAGGCATAGCATTAAGTCCTTGGGCAGAACTAGCTCTCTTAGACTGGATCACAGTAGACAGTCGTCTGTGCGCTGTCCAACTAAACAGAACAGTAAGGACTCGGAGATAGGGAACCTCGTCATGCCTCTTCGTCATCTCTGCCTTTCTCTCCACTAACTGCAGCTCAGATCATGTAAAAGATGAGTTTTGGGAAAGATTTCTGGCCTACTCCAAAACGTTAGGCGCTGTGATGTAGTAATAGTGGCTCATGACTTTAATGCTCAATTAGCTGAACTAAGCGAAATGGAGAGACACCTGGGTGGATCTGATGGTGTTATGGCACAGAGAACAGATAATCACATGTGATATTTGATTAGCTGGAAAATATAATAAACTGAAAAAGAAAAAAGAAAGTGATTTCCAGTTTATAATGACACTCATACGTAACAAGTAACTTTTCACCAAACTGAGATAATAGTACAACTTCCATTGTAAAAGTTGTCATTTCTGTCAGGTTCAATACCTATAGTGTTTGAACATCATCCACGCTAATAACGTAAAAATAACTACTCAGTAAGTAAGCCGCTGTCTCACCTTTTACACCTTAAATTCTGGTATAGCAGGGATTTCGTGCACCATTATAAGGATATACGTAACATAAAGTTCAACCAACCCAGTAGATGAAGTTCGGAAACCCTATTACAATTGTATGCTTAACTTTGAAACTACTTCACTGGTTCCAACATGCGCGGGTAGTGATTTCACGATCATTTTGACCAGATTCTTGTAATGCAAACATAGTTGACCTTCCAAGAAAACACCTTACACTAGTAATGCTGAAGTACAGATCGAAACACTGAACAGTACATTTGTTATTTACACTCTTATTTTTCCACTGACCCTACTCACGCTGGTTATGGTTATGCGTAACTCGTATGGTGAGCCAAGATCCTACTTAAAAAACAACGTCACACACTTATTCAATAACGTCGTCCAGGCAGCAACCACTTTGTCTAACTAAATTTCTTGCTCTCACTTGTAATTCTCCTCCCAACAACAAAAAGCAAAACAACTTTCTAAGCGTGCAAACCACAGTTCCATACTTTTATTAAATACAGGTTAAGCTACAGAGATGGCACCTATGCAATACATTTACATAAAAGGTCCAGTGATACGAAATGCACAAAAACTAATTCATCACTATCAACATTTTTTTTTCACTTTAACCTCCCTTTATCCCACTCGTATCCACCTTTGTCCTACATCTATTTACACTCTTATTTTCTTCCACTAACCCTGCTCACGCTGATTTATCACCCGTCGTCTCTAGTTAAAGGATTCGAGGTCGCAGAATGTTATCCGCGATTACTTGTTGATACACTCGAAACTGCATGATGTAGCTTTTAACGCCCGAATACTGAACAAATTCAACAACAGATTTCCTTAGCTATGACCTTAGAATATCGCACCGTCTTTGTATACTTCGTCACCGAAACGCTCATAGAGGATCTGAGTGGTTTCCCTTATTTGAACTCACCATATCAAGATAAAGAAGCATCTGGATTCATACTTTGAGTTTCTAGAAGCCGTTGTGCTGCTCCACATTGTCTTGCTGTTGTAGGCATAGCATTAAGTCCTTGGGCAGAACTAGCTCTCTTAGACTGGATCACAGTAGACAGTCGTCTGTGCGCTAGTCCAAACTAAACAGAACAAGACTCGGAAAGATAGGGACACTCGTCGTTGCCTCTTCGTCATCTCTGCCTATTCTCCCACTAACTGCAGCTCAGATCATGTAAAAGATGAGTTTTGGGGAAAGATTTCGGCCTACTCAAAACGTTAGGCGCTGTGATGTAGTAATAGTGGCTCATGACTTTAATGCTCAATTAGCTGAACTAAGCGAAATGGAGAGACACCTGGGTGGATCTGATGGTGTTATGGCACAGAGAACAGATAATCACATGTGATATTTGATTAGCCGGAAAATATAATAAACTGAAAAAGAAAAAAAGAAGTGATTTCCAGTTTATAATGACACCCCATACGTAACAAGTAACTTTTCTACCAAACTGAGATAATAGTACAACTTCCATTGTAAAAGTTGTCATTTCTGTCAGGTTCAATACCTATAGTGTTTGAACATCATCCACGCTAATAACGTAAAAATAACTACTCAGTAAGCTAAGCCGCTGTCTCACCTTTTTTACACCTTAAATTCTGGTATAGCAGGGATTTCGTGCACCATTATAAGGATATACGTAACATAAAGTTCAACCAACCCAGTAGATGAAGTTCGGAAACCCTATTACAATTGTATGCTTAACTTTGAAACTACTTCACTGGTTCCAACATGACATGGGTAGTGATTTCACGATCATTTTGACCAGATTCTTGTAATGCAAACATAGTTGACCTTCCAAGAAAACACCCTACACTAGTAATGCAGTACAGATCGAAACACTGAACAGTACATTTGTTATTTACACTCTTATTTTTTCCACTGACCCTACTCACGCTGGTGGTTATGGTGTAACTCGTATGGTGAGCCAAGATCCTACTTAAAAACAACGTCAGACACTTATTCAATAACGTCGTCCGGAAGCAACCACTTTGTCTAACTAAATTTCTTGCTCTCACTTGTAATTCTCCTCCCAACAACAAAAAGCAAAACAACTTTCTAAGCGTGCAAACCACAGTTCACACTTTACAGCATTAAATACAGGTTAAGCTACAGAGATGGCACCCATGCACATTTACATAAAAGGTCCAGTGATACGAAATGCACAAAAACTAATTCATCACTATCAACATTTTTTTTTCACTTTAACCTCCCTTTATCCCACTCGTATCCACCTTTGTCCTACATCTATTTACACTCTTATTTTCTTCCACTAACCCTGCTCACGCTGATTTATCACCCGTCGTCTCTAGTTAAAGGATTCGAGGTCGCAGAATGTTATCCGCGATTACTTGTTGATACACTCGAAACTGCATGATGTAGCTTTAACGCCCGAATACTGAACCAAATTCAACAACAGATTTCCTTAGCTATGACCTTAGAATATCGCACCGTCTTTGTATACTTCGTCACCGAAACGCTCATAGAGGATCTGAGTGGTTTCCCTTATTTGAACTCACCATATCAAGATAAAGAAGCATCTGGATTCATACTTTGAGTTTCTAGAAGCCGTTGTGCTGCTCCACATTGTCTTGCTGTTGTAGGCATAGCATTAAGTCCTTGGGCAGAACTAGCTCTCTTAGACTGGATCACAGTAGACAGTCGTCTGTGCGCTGTCCAACTAAACAGAACAGTAAGGACTCGGAAAGATAGGGACACTCGTCGTTGCCTCTTCGTCATCTCTGCCTATTCTCCCACTAACTGCAGCTCAGATCATGTAAAAGATGAGTTTTGCGGAAAGATTTCTGGCCTACTCCAAAACGTTAGGCGCTGTGATGTAGTAATAGTGGCTCATGACTTTAATGCTCAATTAGCTGAACTAAGCGAAATGGAGAGACACCTGGGTGGATCTGATGGTGTTATGGCACAGAGAACAGATAATCACATGTGATATTTGATTAGCCGGAAAATATAATAAACTGAAAAAGAAAAAAAAAAGAAGTGATTTCCAGTTTATAATGACACTCCATACGTAACAAGTAACTTTTCTACCAAACTGAGATAATAGTACAACTTCCATTGTAAAAGTTGTCATTTCTGTCAGGTTCAATACCTATAGTGTTTGAACATCATCCACGCTAATAACGTAAAAATAACTACTCAGTAAGCTAAGCCGCTGTCTCAAATTTTTTACACCTTAAATTCTGGTATAGCAGGGATTTCGTGCACCATTATAAGGATATACGTAACATAAAGTTCAACCAACCCAGTAGATGAAGTTCGGAAACCCTATTACAATTGTATGCTTAACTTTGAAACTACTTCACTGGTTCCAACATGCGCGGGTAGTGATTTCACGATCATTTTGACTCAGATTCTTGTAATGCAAACATAGTTGACCTTCCAAGAAAACACCCTACACTAGTAATGCAGTACAGATCGAAACACTGAACAGTACATTTGTTATTTACACTCTTATTTTTTCCACTGACCCTACTCACGCTGGTGGTTATGGTGTAACTCGTATGGTGAGCCAAGATCCTACTTAAAAACAACGTCAGACACTTATTCAATAACGTCGTCCGGAAGCAACCACTTTGTCTAACTAAATTTCTTGCTCTCACTTGTAATTCTCCTCCCAACAACAAAAAGCAAAACAACTTTCTAAGCGTGCAAACCACAGTTCACACTTTACAGCATTAAATACAGGTTAAGCTACAGAGATGGCACCCATGCAATACATTTACATAAAAGGTCCAGTGATACGAAATGCACAAAAACTAATTCATCACTATCAACATTTTTTTTCACTTTAACCTCCCTTTATCCCACTCGTATCCACCTTTGTCCTACATCTATTTACACTCTTATTTTCTTCCACTAACCCTGCTCACGCTGATTTATCACCCGTCGTCTCTAGTTAAAGGATTCGAGGTCGCAGAATGTTATCCGCGATTACTTGTTGATACACTCGAAACTGCATGATGTAGCTTTTAACGCCCGAATACTGAACCAAATTCAACAACAGATTTCCTTAGCTATGACCTTAGAATATCGCACCGTCTTTGTATACTTCGTCACCGAAACGCTCATAGAGGATCTGAGTGGTTTCCCTTATTTGAACTCACCATATCAAGATAAAGAAGCATCTGGATTCATACTTTGAGTTTCTAGAAGCCGTTGTGCTGCTCCACATTGTCTTGCTGTTGTAGGCATAGCATTAAGTCCTTGGGCAGAACTAGCTCTCTTAGACTGGATCACAGTAGACAGTCGTCTGTGCGCTGTCCAACTAAACAGAACAGTAAGGACTCGGAAAGATAGGGACACTCGTCGTTGCCTCTTCGTCATCTCTGCCTATTCTCCCACTAACTGCAGCTCAGATCATGTAAAAGATGAGTTTTGCGGAAAGATTTCTGGCCTACTCCAAAACGTTAGGCGCTGTGATGTAGTAATAGTGGCTCATGACTTTAATGCTCAATTAGCTGAACTAAGCGAAATGGAGAGACACCTGGGTGGATCTGATGGTGTTATGGCACAGAGAACAGATAATCACATGTGATATTTGATTAGCCGGAAAATATAATAAACTGAAAAAAAAAAAGAAGTGATTTCCAGTTTATAATGACACTCCATACGTAACAAGTAACTTTTCTACCAAACTGAGATAATAGTACAACTTCCATTGTAAAAGTTGTCATTTCTGTCAGGTTCAATACCTATAGTGTTTGAACATCATCCACGCTAATAACGTAAAAATAACTACTCAGTAAGCTAAGCCGCTGTCTCACCTTTTTTTACACCTTAAATTCTGGTATAGCAGGGATTTCGTGCACCATTATAAGGATATACGTAACATAAAGTTCAACCAACCCAGTAGATGAAGTTCGAAACCCTATTACAATTGTATGCTTAACTTTGAAACTACTTCACTGGTTCCAACATGCGCGGGTAGTGATTTCAACGATCATTTTGACCAGATTCTTGTAATGCAAACATAGTTGACCTTCCAAGAAAACACCCTACACTAGTAATGCAGTACAGATCGAAACACTGAACAGTACATTTGTTATTTACACTCTTATTTTTTCCACTGACCCTACTCACGCTGGTGGTTATGGTGTAACTCGTATGGTGAGCCAAGATCCTACTTAAAAACAACGTCAGACACTTATTCAATAACGTCGTCCGGCAGCAACCACTTTGTCTAACTAAATTTCTTGCTCTCACTTGTAATTCTCCTCCCAACAACAAAAAGCAAAACAACTTTCTAAGCGTGCAAACCACAGTTCACACTTTACAGCATTAAATACAGGTTAAGCTACAGAGATGGCACCCATGCAATACATTTACATAAAAGGTCCAGTGATACGAAATGCACAAAAACTAATTCATCACTATCAACATTTTTTTTCACTTTAACCTCCCTTTATCCCACTCGTATCCACCTTTGTCCTACATCTATTTACACTCTTATTTTCTTCCACTAACCCTGCTCACGCTGATTTATCACCCGTCGTCTCTAGTTAAAGGATTCGAGGTCGCAGAATGTTATCCGCGATTACTTGTTGATACACTCGAAACTGCATGATGTAGCTTTTAACGCCCGAATACTGAACCAAATTCAACAACAGATTTCCTTAGCTATGACCTTAGAATATCGCACCGTCTTTGTATACTTCGTCACCGAAACGCTCATAGAGGATCTGAGTGGTTTCCCTTATTTGAACTCACCATATCAAGATAAAGAAGCATCTGGATTCATACTTTGAGTTTCTAGAAGCCGTTGTGCTGCTCCACATTGTCTTGCTGTTGTAGGCATAGCATTAAGTCCTTGGGCAGAACTAGCTCTCTTAGACTGGATCACAGTAGACAGTCGTCTGTGCTGTCCAACTAAACAGAACAGTAAGGACTCGGAAAGATAGGGACACTCGTCGTTGCCTCTTCGTCATCTCTGCCTATTCTCCCACTAACTGCAGCTCAGATCATGTAAAAGATGAGTTTTGCGGAAAGATTTCTGGCCTACTCCAAAACGTTAGGCGCTGTGATGTAGTAATAGTGGCTCATGACTTTAATGCTCAATTAGCTGAACTAAGCGAAATGGAGAGACACCTGGGTGGATCTGATGGTGTTATGGCACAGAGAACAGATAATCACATGTGATATTTGATTAGCCGGAAAATATAATAAACTGAAAAAGAAAAAAAAGAAGTGATTTCCAGTTTATAATGACACTCCATACGTAACAAGTAACTTTTCTACCAAACTGAGATAATAGTACAACTTCCATTGTAAAAGTTGTCATTTCTGTCAGGTTCAATACCTATAGTGTTTGAACATCATCCACGCTAATAACGTAAAAATAACTACTCAGTAAGCTAAGCCGCTGTCTCACCTTTTTACACCTTAAATTCTGGTATAGCAGGGATTTCGTGCACCATTATAAGGATATACGTAACATAAAGTTCAACCAACCCAGTAGATGAAGTTCGGAAACCCTATTACAATTGTATGCTTAACTTTGAAACTACTTCACTGGTTCCAACATGCGCGGGTAGTGATTTCACGATCATTTTGACCAGATTCTTGTAATGCAAACATAGTTGACCTTCCAAGAAAACACCCTACACTAGTAATGCAGTACAGATCGAAACACTGAACAGTACATTTGTTATTTACACTCTTATTTTTTCCACTGACCCTACTCACGCTGGTGGTTATGGTGTAACTCGTATGGTGAGCCAAGATCCTACTTTAAAACAACGTCAGACACTTATTCAATAACGTCGTCCGGCAGCAACCACTTTGTCTAACTAAATTTCTTGCTCTCACTTGTAATTCTCCTCCCAACAACAAAAAGCAAAACAACTTTCTAAGCGTGCAAACCACAGTTCACACTTTACAGCATTAAATACAGGTTAAGCTACAGAGATGGCACCCATGCAATACATTTACATAAAAGGTCCAGTGATACGAAATGCACAAAACTAATTCATCACTATCAACATTTTTTTTCACTTTAACCTCCTTTATCCCACTCGTATCCACCTTTGTCCTACATCTATTTACACTCTTATTTTCTTCCACTAACCCTGCTCACGCTGATTTATCACCCGTCGTCTCTAGTTAAAGGATTCGAGGTCGCAGAATGTTATCCGCGATTACTTGTTGATACACTCGAAACTGCATGATGTAGCTTTTAACGCCCGAATACTGAACCAAATTCAACAACAGATTTCCTTAGCTATGACCTTAGAATATCGCACCGTCTTTGTATACTTCGTCACCGAAACGCTCATAGAGGATCTGAGTGGTTTCCTTATTTGAACTCACCATATCAAGATAAAGAAGCATCTGGATTCATACTTTGAGTTTCTAGAAGCCGTTGTGCTGCTCCACATTGTCTTGCTGTTGTAGGCATAGCATTAAGTCCTTGGGCAGAACTAGCTCTCTTAGACTGGATCACAGTAGACAGTCGTCTGTGCGCTGTCCAACTAAACAGAACAGTAAGGACTCGGAAAGATAGGGACACTCGTCGTTGCCTCTTCGTCATCTCTGCCTATTCTCCCACTAACTGCAGCTCAGATCATGTAAAAGATGAGTTTTGCGGAAAGATTTCTGGCCTACTCCAAAACGTTAGGCGCTGTGATGTAGTAATAGTGGCTCATGACTTTAATGCTCAATTAGCTGAACTAAGCGAAATGGAGAGACACCTGGGTGGATCTGATGGTGTTATGGCACAGAGAACAGATAATCACATGTGATATTTGATTAGCCGGAAAATATAATAAACTGAAAAAGAAAAAAAGAAGTGATTTCCAGTTTATAATGACACTCCATACGTAACAAGTAACTTTTCTACCAAACTGAGATAATAGTACAACTTCCATTGTAAAAGTTGTCATTTCTGTCAGGTTCAATACCTATAGTGTTTGAACATCATCCACGCTAATAACGTAAAAATAACTACTCAGTAAGCTAAGCCGCTGTCTCACCTTTTTACACCTTAAATTCTGGTATAGCAGGGATTTCGTGCACCATTATAAGGATATACGTAACATAAAGTTCAACCAACCCAGTAGATGAAGTTCGGAAACCCTATTACAATTGTATGCTTAACTTTGAAACTACTTCACTGGTTCCAACATGCGCGGGTAGTGATTTCACGATCATTTTGACCAGATTCTTGTAATGCAAACATAGTTGACCTTCCAAGAAAACACCCTACACTAGTAATGCAGTACAGATCGAAACACTGAACAGTACATTTGTTATTTACACTCTTATTTTTTCCACTGACCCTACTCACGCTGGTGGTTATGGTGTAACTCGTATGGTGAGCCAAGATCCTACTTAAAAACAACGTCAGACACTTATTCAATAACGTCGTCCGGCAGCAACCACTTTGTCTAACTAAATTTCTTGCTCTCACTTGTAATTCTCCTCCCAACAACAAAAAGCAAAACAACTTTCTAAGCGTGCAAACCACAGTTCACACTTTACAGCATTAAATACAGGTTAAGCTACAGAGATGGCACCCATGCAATACATTTACATAAAAGGTCCAGTGATACGAAATGCACAAAAACTAATTCATCACTATCAACATTTTTTTCACTTTAACCTCCCTTTATCCCACTCGTATCCACCTTTGTCCTACATCTATTTACACTCTTATTTTCTTCCACTAACCCTGCTCACGCTGATTTATCACCCGTCGTCTCTAGTTAAAGGATTCGAGGTCGCAGAATGTTATCCGCGATTACTTGTTGATACACTCGAAACTGCATGATGTAGCTTTTAACGCCCGAATACTGAACCAAATTCAACAACAGATTTCCTTAGCTATGACCTTAGAATATCGCACCGTCTTTGTATACTTCGTCACCGAAACGCTCATAGAGGATCTGAGTGGTTTCCTTATTTGAACTCACCATATCAAGATAAAGAAGCATCTGGATTCATACTTTGAGTTTCTAGAAGCCGTTGTGCTGCTCCACATTGTCTTGCTGTTGTAGGCATAGCATTAAGTCCTTGGGCAGAACTAGCTCTCTTAGACTGGATCACAGTAGACAGTCGTCTGTGCAGCTGTCCAACTAAACAGAACAGTAAGGACTCGGAAAGATAGGGACACTCGTCGTTGCCTCTTCGTCATCTCTGCCTATTCTCCCACTAACTGCAGCTCAGATCATGTAAAAGATGAGTTTTGCGGAAAGATTTCTGGCCTACTCCAAAACGTTAGGCGCTGTGATGTAGTAATAGTGGCTCATGACTTTAATGCTCAATTAGCTGAACTAAGCGAAATGGGGAGACACCTGGGTGGATCTGATGGTGTTATGGCACAGAGAACAGATAATCACATGTGATATTTGATTAGCCGGAAAATATAATAAACTGAAAAAGAAAAAAAAAGAAGTGATTTCCAGTTTATAATGACACCCCATACGTAACAAGTAACTTTTCTACCAAACTGAGATAATAGTACAACTTCCATTGTAAAAGTTGTCATTTCTGTCAGGTTCAATACCTATAGTGTTTGAACATCATCCACGCTAATAACGTAAAAATAACTACTCAGTAAGCTAAGCCGCTGTCTCACCTTTTTTACACCTTAAATTCTGGTATAGCAGGGATTTCGTGCACCATTATAAGGATATACGTAACATAAAGTTCAACCAACCCAGTAGATGAAGTTCGGAAACCCTATTACAATTGTATGCTTAACTTTGAAACTACTTCACTGGTTCCAACATGCGCGGGTAGTGATTTCACGATCATTTGACCAGATTCTTGTAATGCAAACATAGTTGACCTTCCAAGAAAACACCCTACACTAGTAATGCAGTACAGATCGAAACACTGAACAGTACATTTGTTATTTACACTCTTATTTTTTCCACTGACCCTACTCACGCTGGTGGTTATGGTGTAACTCGTATGGTGAGCCAAGATCCTACTTAAAAACAACGTCAGACACTTATTCAATAACGTCGTCCGGCAGCAACCACTTTGTCTAACTAAATTTCTTGCTCTCACTTGTAATTCTCCTCCCAACAACAAAAGCAAAACAACTTTCTAAGCGTGCAAACCACAGTTCACACTTTACAGCATTAAATACAGGTTAAGCTACAGAGATGGCACCCATGCAATACATTTACATAAAAGGTCCAGTGATACGAAATGCACAAAAACTAATTCATCACTATCAACATTTTTTTTCACTTTAACCTCCCTTTATCCCACTCGTATCCACCTTTGTCCTACATCTATTTACACTCTTATTTTCTTCCACTAACCCTGCTCACGCTGATTTATCACCCGTCGTCTCTAGTTAAAGGATTCGAGGTCGCAGAATGTTATCCGCGATTACTTGTTGATACACTCGAAACTGCATGATGTAGCTTTTAACGCCCGAATACTGAACCAAATTCAACAACAGATTTCCTTAGCTATGACCTTAGAATATCGCACCGTCTTTGTATACTTCGTCACCGAAACGCTCATAGAGGATCTGAGTGGTTTCCTTATTTGAACTCACCATATCAAGATAAAGAAGCATCTGGATTCATACTTTGAGTTTCTAGAAGCCGTTGTGCTGCTCCACATTGTCTTGCTGTTGTAGGCATAGCATTAAGTCCTTGGGCAGAACTAGCTCTCTTAGACTGGATCACAGTAGACAGTCGTCTGTGCGCTGTCCAACTAAACAGAACAGTAAGGACTCGGAAAGATAGGGACACTCGTCGTTGCCTCTTCGTCATCTCTGCCTATTCTCCCACTAACTGCAGCTCAGATCATGTAAAAGATGAGTTTTGCGGAAAGATTTCTGGCCTACTCCAAAACGTTAGGCGCTGTGATGTAGTAATAGTGGCTCATGACTTTAATGCTCAATTAGCTGAACTAAGCGAAATGGAGAGACACCTGGGTGGATCTGATGGTGTTATGGCACAGAGAACAGATAATCACATGTGATATTTGATTAGCCGGAAAATATAATAAACTGAAAAAGAAAAAAAGAAGTGATTTCCAGTTTATAATGACACTCCATACGTAACAAGTAACTTTTCTACCAAACTGAGATAATAGTACAACTTCCATTGTAAAAGTTGTCATTTCTGTCAGGTTCAATACCTATAGTGTTTGAACATCATCCACGCTAATAACGTAAAAATAACTACTCAGTAAGCTAAGCCGCTGTCTCACCTTTTTACACCTTAAATTCTGGTATAGCAGGGATTTCGTGCACCATTATAAGGATATACGTAACATAAAGTTCAACCAACCCAGTAGATGAAGTTCGGAAACCCTATTACAATTGTATGCTTAACTTTGAAACTACTTCACTGGTTCCAACATGCGCGGGTAGTGATTTCACGATCATTTTGACCAGATTCTTGTAATGCAAACATAGTTGACCTTCCAAGAAAACACCCTACACTAGTAATGCAGTACAGATCGAAACACTGAACAGTACATTTGTTATTTACACTCTTATTTTTTCCACTGACCCTACTCACGCTGGTGGTTATGGTGTAACTCGTATGGTGAGCCAAGATCCTACTTAAAAACAACGTCAGACACTTATTCAATAACGTCGTCCGGCAGCAACCACTTTGTCTAACTAAATTTCTTGCTCTCACTTGTAATTCTCCTCCCAACAACAAAAAGCAAAACAACTTTCTAAGCGTGCAAACCACAGTTCACACTTTACAGCATTAAATACAGGTTAAGCTACAGAGATGGCACCCATGCAATACATTTACATAAAAGGTCCAGTGATACGAAATGCACAAAAACTAATTCATCACTATCAACATTTTTTTTCACTTTAACCTCCCTTTATCCCACTCGTATCCACCTTTGTCCTACATCTATTTACACTCTTATTTTCTTCCACTAACCCTGCTCACGCTGATTTATCACCCGTCGTCTCTAGTTAAAGGATTCGAGGTCGCAGAATGTTATCCGCGATTACTTGTTGATACACTCGAAACTGCATGATGTAGCTTTTAACGCCCGAATACTGAACCAAATTCAACAACAGATTTCCTTAGCTATGACCTTAGAATATCGCACCGTCTTTGTATACTTCGTCACCGAAACGCTCATAGAGGATCTGAGTGGTTTCCCTTATTTGAACTCACCATATCAAGATAAAGAAGCATCTGGATTCATACTTTGAGTTTCTAGAAGCCGTTGTGCTGCTCCACATTGTCTTGCTGTTGTAGGCATAGCATTAAGTCCTTGGGCAGAACTAGCTCTCTTAGACTGGATCACAGTAGACAGTCGTCTGTGCGCTGTCCAACTAAACAGAACAGTAAGGACTCGGAAAGATAGGGACACTCGTCGTTGCCTCTTCGTCATCTCTGCCTATTCTCCCACTAACTGCAGCTCAGATCATGTAAAAGATGAGTTTTGCGGAAAGATTTCTGGCCTACTCCAAAACGTTAGGCGCTGTGATGTAGTAATAGTGGCTCATGACTTTAATGCTCAATTAGCTGAACTAAGCGAAATGGAGAGACACCTGGGTGGATCTGATGGTGTTATGGCACAGAGAACAGATAATCACATGTGATATTTGATTAGCCGGAAAATATAATAAACTGAAAAAGAAAAAAAAGAAGTGATTTCCAGTTTATAATGACACTCCATACGTAACAAGTAACTTTTCTACCAAACTGAGATAATAGTACAACTTCCATTGTAAAAGTTGTCATTTCTGTCAGGTTCAATACCTATAGTGTTTGAACATCATCCACGCTAATAACGTAAAAATAACTACTCAGTAAGCTAAGCCGCTGTCTCACCTTTTTACACCTTAAATTCTGGTATAGCAGGGATTTCGTGCACCATTATAAGGATATACGTAACATAAAGTTCAACCAACCCAGTAGATGAAGTTCGGAAACCCTATTACAATTGTATGCTTAACTTTGAAACTACTTCACTGGTTCCAACATGCGCGGGTAGTGATTTCACGATCATTTTGACCAGATTCTTGTAATGCAAACATAGTTGACCTTCCAAGAAAACACCCTACACTAGTAATGCAGTACAGATCGAAACACTGAACAGTACATTTGTTATTTACACTCTTATTTTTTCCACTGACCCTACTCACGCTGGTGGTTATGGTGTAACTCGTATGGTGAGCCAAGATCCTACTTAAAAACAACGTCAGACACTTATTCAATAACGTCGTCCGGCAGCAACCACTTTGTCTAACTAAATTTCTTGCTCTCACTTGTAATTCTCCTCCCAACAACAAAAAGCAAAACAACTTTCTAAGCGTGCAAACCACAGTTCACACTTTACAGCATTAAATACAGGTTAAGCTACAGAGATGGCACCCATGCAATACATTTACATAAAAGGTCCAGTGATACGAAATGCACAAAACTAATTCATCACTATCAACATTTTTTTTCACTTTAACCTCCCTTTATCCCACTCGTATCCACCTTTGTCCTACATCTATTTACACTCTTATTTTCTTCCACTAACCCTGCTCACGCTGATTTATCACCCGTCGTCTCTAGTTAAAGGATTCGAGGTCGCAGAATGTTATCCGCGATTACTTGTTGATACACTCGAAACTGCATGATGTAGCTTTTAACGCCCGAATACTGAACCAAATTCAACAACAGATTTCCTTAGCTATGACCTTAGAATATCGCACCGTCTTTGTATACTTCGTCACCGAAACGCTCATAGAGGATCTGAGTGGTTTCCTTATTTGAACTCACCATATCAAGATAAAGAAGCATCTGGATTCATACTTTGAGTTTCTAGAAGCCGTTGTGCTGCTCCACATTGTCTTGCTGTTGTAGGCATAGCATTAAGTCCTTGGGCAGAACTAGCTCTCTTAGACTGGATCACAGTAGACAGTCGTCTGTGCGCTGTCCAACTAAACAGAACAGTAAGGACTCGGAAAGATAGGGACACTCGTCGTTGCCTCTTCGTCATCTCTGCCTATTCTCCCACTAACTGCAGCTCAGATCATGTAAAAGATGAGTTTTGCGGAAAGATTTCTGGCCTACTCCAAAACGTTAGGCGCTGTGATGTAGTAATAGTGGCTCATGACTTTAATGCTCAATTAGCTGAACTAAGCGAAATGGAGAGACACCTGGGTGGATCTGATGGTGTTATGGCACAGAGAACAGATAATCACATGTGATATTTGATTAGCCGGAAAATATAATAAACTGAAAAAGAAAAAAAAGAAGTGATTTCCAGTTTATAATGACACTCCATACGTAACAAGTAACTTTTCTACCAAACTGAGATAATAGTACAACTTCCATTGTAAAAGTTGTCATTTCTGTCAGGTTCAATACCTATAGTGTTTGAACATCATCCACGCTAATAACGTAAAAATAACTACTCAGTAAGCTAAGCCGCTGTCTCACCTTTTTACACCTTAAATTCTGGTATAGCAGGGATTTCGTGCACCATTATAAGGATATACGTAACATAAAGTTCAACCAACCCAGTAGATGAAGTTCGGAAACCCTATTACAATTGTATGCTTAACTTTGAAACTACTTCACTGGTTCCAACATGCGCGGGTAGTGATTTCACGATCATTTTGACCAGATTCTTGTAATGCAAACATAGTTGACCTTCCAAGAAAACACCCTACACTAGTAATGCAGTACAGATCGAAACACTGAACAGTACATTTGTTATTTACACTCTTATTTTTTCCACTGACCCTACTCACGCTGGTGGTTATGGTGTAACTCGTATGGTGAGCCAAGATCCTACTTAAAAACAACGTCAGACACTTATTCAATAACGTCGTCCGGCAGCAACCACTTTGTCTAACTAAATTTCTTGCTCTCACTTGTAATTCTCCTCCCAACAACAAAAAGCAAAACAACTTTCTAAGCGTGCAAACCACAGTTCACACTTTACAGCATTAAATACAGGTTAAGCTACAGAGATGGCACCCATGCAATACATTTACATAAAAGGTCCAGTGATACGAAATGCACAAAAACTAATTCATCACTATCAACATTTTTTTTTCACTTTAACCTCCCTTTATCCCACTCGTATCCACCTTTGTCCTACATCTATTTACACTCTTATTTTCTTCCACTAACCCTGCTCACGCTGATTTATCACCCGTCGTCTCTAGTTAAAGGATTCGAGGTCGCAGAATGTTATCCGCGATTACTTGTTGATACACTCGAAACTGCATGATGTAGCTTTTAACGCCCGAATACTGAACCAAATTCAACAACAGATTTCCTTAGCTATGACCTTAGAATATCGCACCGTCTTTGTATACTTCGTCACCGAAACGCTCATAGAGGATCTGAGTGGTTTCCCTTATTTGAACTCACCATATCAAGATAAAGAAGCATCTGGATTCATACTTTGAGTTTCTAGAAGCCGTTGTGCTGCTCCACATTGTCTTGCTGTTGTAGGCATAGCATTAAGTCCTTGGGCAGAACTAGCTCTCTTAGACTGGATCACAGTAGACAGTCGTCTGTGCGCTGTCCAACTAAACAGAACAGTAAGGACTCGGAAAGATAGGGACACTCGTCGTTGCCTCTTCGTCATCTCTGCCTATTCTCCCACTAACTGCAGCTCAGATCATGTAAAAGATGAGTTTTGCGGAAAGATTTCTGGCCTACTCCAAAACGTTAGGCGCTGTGATGTAGTAATAGTGGCTCATGACTTTAATGCTCAATTAGCTGAACTAAGCGAAATGGAGAGACACCTGGGTGGATCTGATGGTGTTATGGCACAGAGAACAGATAATCACATGTGATATTTGATTAGCCGGAAAATATAATAAACTGAAAAAGAAAAAAAAGAAGTGATTTCCAGTTTATAATGACACTCCATACGTAACAAGTAACTTTTCTACCAAACTGAGATAATAGTACAACTTCCATTGTAAAAGTTGTCATTTCTGTCAGGTTCAATACCTATAGTGTTTGAACATCATCCACGCTAATAACGTAAAAATAACTACTCAGTAAGCTAAGCCGCTGTCTCACCTTTTTTACACCTTAAATTCTGGTATAGCAGGGATTTCGTGCACCATTATAAGGATATACGTAACATAAAGTTCAACCAACCCAGTAGATGAAGTTCGGAAACCCTATTACAATTGTATGCTTAACTTTGAAACTACTTCACTGGTTCCAACATGCGCGGGTAGTGATTTCACGATCATTTTGACCAGATTCTTGTAATGCAAACATAGTTGACCTTCCAAGAAAACACCCTACACTAGTAATGCAGTACAGATCGAAACACTGAACAGTACATTTGTTATTTACACTCTTATTTTTTCCACTGACCCTACTCACGCTGGTGGTTATGGTGTAACTCGTATGGTGAGCCAAGATCCTACTTAAAAACAACGTCAGACACTTATTCAATAACGTCGTCCGGCAGCAACCACTTTGTCTAACTAAATTTCTTGCTCTCACTTGTAATTCTCCTCCCAACAACAAAAAGCAAAACAACTTTCTAAGCGTGCAAACCACAGTTCACACTTTACAGCATTAAATACAGGTTAAGCTACAGAGATGGCACCCATGCAATACATTTACATAAAAGGTCCAGTGATACGAAATGCACAAAAACTAATTCATCACTATCAACATTTTTTTTTCACTTTAACCTCCCTTTATCCCACTCGTATCCACCTTTGTCCTACATCTATTTACACTCTTATTTTCTTCCACTAACCCTGCTCACGCTGATTTATCACCCGTCGTCTCTAGTTAAAGGATTCGAGGTCGCAGAATGTTATCCGCGATTACTTGTTGATACACTCGAAACTGCATGATGTAGCTTTTAACGCCCGAATACTGAACCAAATTCAACAACAGATTTCCTTAGCTATGACCTTAGAATATCGCACCGTCTTTGTATACTTCGTCACCGAAACGCTCATAGAGGATCTGAGTGGTTTCCCTTATTTGAACTCACCATATCAAGATAAAGAAGCATCTGGATTCATACTTTGAGTTTCTAGAAGCCGTTGTGCTGCTCCACATTGTCTTGCTGTTGTAGGCATAGCATTAAGTCCTTGGGCAGAACTAGCTCTCTTAGACTGGATCACAGTAGACAGTCGTCTGTGCGCTGTCCAACTAAACAGAACAGTAAGGACTCGGAAAGATAGGGACACTCGTCGTTGCCTCTTCGTCATCTCTGCCTATTCTCCCACTAACTGCAGCTCAGATCATGTAAAAGATGAGTTTTGCGGAAAGATTTCTGGCCTACTCCAAAACGTTAGGCGCTGTGATGTAGTAATAGTGGCTCATGACTTTAATGCTCAATTAGCTGAACTAAGCGAAATGGAGAGACACCTGGGTGGATCTGATGGTGTTATGGCACAGAGAACAGATAATCACATGTGATATTTGATTAGCCGGAAAATATAATAAACTGAAAAAGAAAAAAAAGAAGTGATTTCCAGTTTATAATGACACTCCATACGTAACAAGTAACTTTTCTACCAAACTGAGATAATAGTACAACTTCCATTGTAAAAGTTGTCATTTCTGTCAGGTTCAATACCTATAGTGTTTGAACATCATCCACGCTAATAACGTAAAAATAACTACTCAGTAAGCTAAGCCGCTGTCTCACCTTTTTTACACCTTAAATTCTGGTATAGCAGGGATTTCGTGCACCATTATAAGGATATACGTAACATAAAGTTCAACCAACCCAGTAGATGAAGTTCGGAAACCCTATTACAATTGTATGCTTAACTTTGAAACTACTTCACTGGTTCCAACATGCGCGGGTAGTGATTTCACGATCATTTTGACCAGATTCTTGTAATGCAAACATAGTTGACCTTCCAAGAAAACACCCTACACTAGTAATGCAGTACAGATCGAAACACTGAACAGTACATTTGTTATTTACACTCTTATTTTTTCCACTGACCCTACTCACGCTGGTGGTTATGGTGTAACTCGTATGGTGAGCCAAGATCCTACTTAAAAACAACGTCAGACACTTATTCAATAACGTCGTCCGGCAGCAACCACTTTGTCTAACTAAATTTCTTGCTCTCACTTGTAATTCTCCTCCCAACAACAAAAAGCAAAACAACTTTCTAAGCGTGCAAACCACAGTTCACACTTTACAGCATTAAATACAGGTTAAGCTACAGAGATGGCACCCATGCAATACATTTACATAAAAGGTCCAGTGATACGAAATGCACAAAACTAATTCATCACTATCAACATTTTTTTCACTTTAACCTCCCTTTATCCCACTCGTATCCACCTTTGTCCTACATCTATTTACACTCTTATTTTCTTCCACTAACCCTGCTCACGCTGATTTATCACCCGTCGTCTCTAGTTAAAGGATTCGAGGTCGCAGAATGTTATCCGCGATTACTTGTTGATACACTCGAAACTGCATGATGTAGCTTTTAACGCCCGAATACTGAACCAAATTCAACAACAGATTTCCTTAGCTATGACCTTAGAATATCGCACCGTCTTTGTATACTTCGTCACCGAAACGCTCATAGAGGATCTGAGTGGTTTCCCTTATTTGAACTCACCATATCAAGATAAAGAAGCATCTGGATTCATACTTTGAGTTTCTAGAAGCCGTTGTGCTGCTCCACATTGTCTTGCTGTTGTAGGCATAGCATTAAGTCCTTGGGCAGAACTAGCTCTCTTAGACTGGATCACAGTAGACAGTCGTCTGTGCGCTGTCCAACTAAACAGAACAGTAAGGACTCGGAAAGATAGGGACACTCGTCGTTGCCTCTTCGTCATCTCTGCCTATTCTCCCACTAACTGCAGCTCAGATCATGTAAAAGATGAGTTTTGCGGAAAGATTTCTGGCCTACTCCAAAACGTTAGGCGCTGTGATGTAGTAATAGTGGCTCATGACTTTAATGCTCAATTAGCTGAACTAAGCGAAATGGAGAGACACCTGGGTGGATCTGATGGTGTTATGGCACAGAGAACAGATAATCACATGTGATATTTGATTAGCCGGAAAATATAATAAACTGAAAAAGAAAAAAAGAAGTGATTTCCAGTTTATAATGACACTCCATACGTAACAAGTAACTTTTCTACCAAACTGAGATAATAGTACAACTTCCATTGTAAAAGTTGTCATTTCTGTCAGGTTCAATACCTATAGTGTTTGAACATCATCCACGCTAATAACGTAAAAATAACTACTCAGTAAGCTAAGCCGCTGTCTCACCTTTTTTACACCTTAAATTCTGGTATAGCAGGGATTTCGTGCACCATTATAAGGATATACGTAACATAAAGTTCAACCAACCCAGTAGATGAAGTTCGGAAACCCTATTACAATTGTATGCTTAACTTTGAAACTACTTCACTGGTTCCAACATGCGCGGGTAGTGATTTCACGATCATTTTGACCAGATTCTTGTAATGCAAACATAGTTGACCTTCCAAGAAAACACCCTACACTAGTAATGCAGTACAGATCGAAACACTGAACAGTACATTTGTTATTTACACTCTTATTTTTTCCACTGACCCTACTCACGCTGGTGGTTATGGTGTAACTCGTATGGTGAGCCAAGATCCTACTTAAAAACAACGTCAGACACTTATTCAATAACGTCGTCCGGCAGCAACCACTTTGTCTAACTAAATTTCTTGCTCTCACTTGTAATTCTCCTCCCAACAACAAAAAGCAAAACAACTTTCTAAGCGTGCAAACCACAGTTCACACTTTACAGCATTAAATACAGGTTAAGCTACAGAGATGGCACCCATGCAATACATTTACATAAAAGGTCCAGTGATACGAAATGCACAAAAACTAATTCATCACTATCAACATTTTTTTTTCACTTTAACCTCCCTTTATCCCACTCGTATCCACCTTTGTCCTACATCTATTTACACTCTTATTTTCTTCCACTAACCCTGCTCACGCTGATTTATCACCCGTCGTCTCTAGTTAAAGGATTCGAGGTCGCAGAATGTTATCCGCGATTACTTGTTGATACACTCGAAACTGCATGATGTAGCTTTTAACGCCCGAATACTGAACCAAATTCAACAACAGATTTCCTTAGCTATGACCTTAGAATATCGCACCGTCTTTGTATACTTCGTCACCGAAACGCTCATAGAGGATCTGAGTGGTTTCCCTTATTTGAACTCACCATATCAAGATAAAGAAGCATCTGGATTCATACTTTGAGTTTCTAGAAGCCGTTGTGCTGCTCCACATTGTCTTGCTGTTGTAGGCATAGCATTAAGTCCTTGGGCAGAACTAGCTCTCTTAGACTGGATCACAGTAGACAGTCGTCTGTGCGCTGTCCAACTAAACAGAACAGTAAGGACTCGGAAAGATAGGGACACTCGTCGTTGCCTCTTCGTCATCTCTGCCTATTCTCCCACTAACTGCAGCTCAGATCATGTAAAAGATGAGTTTTGCGGAAAGATTTCTGGCCTACTCCAAAACGTTAGGCGCTGTGATGTAGTAATAGTGGCTCATGACTTTAATGCTCAATTAGCTGAACTAAGCGAAATGGAGAGACACCTGGGTGGATCTGATGGTGTTATGGCACAGAGAACAGATAATCACATGTGATATATGATTAGCCGGAAAATATAATAAACTGAAAAAGAAAAAAAAGAAGTGATTTCCAGTTTATAATGACACTCCATACGTAACAAGTAACTTTTCTACCAAACTGAGATAATAGTACAACTTCCATTGTAAAAGTTGTCATTTCTGTCAGGTTCAATACCTATAGTGTTTGAACATCATCCACGCTAATAACGTAAAAATAACTACTCAGTAAGCTAAGCCGCTGTCTCACCTTTTTACACCTTAAATTCTGGTATAGCAGGGATTTCGTGCACCATTATAAGGATATACGTAACATAAAGTTCAACCAACCCAGTAGATGAAGTTCGGAAACCCTATTACAATTGTATGCTTAACTTTGAAACTACTTCACTGGTTCCAACATGCGCGGGTAGTGATTTCACGATCATTTTGACCAGATTCTTGTAATGCAAACATAGTTGACCTTCCAAGAAAACACCCTACACTAGTAATGCAGTACAGATCGAAACACTGAACAGTACATTTGTTATTTACACTCTTATTTTTTCCACTGACCCTACTCACGCTGGTGGTTATGGTGTAACTCGTATGGTGAGCCAAGATCCTACTTAAAAACAACGTCAGACACTTATTCAATAACGTCGTCCGGCAGCAACCACTTTGTCTAACTAAATTTCTTGCTCTCACTTGTAATTCTCCTCCCAACAACAAAAAGCAAAACAACTTTCTAAGCGTGCAAACCACAGTTCACACTTTACAGCATTAAATACAGGTTAAGCTACAGAGATGGCACCCATGCAATACATTTACATAAAAGGTCCAGTGATACGAAATGCACAAAAACTAATTCATCACTATCAACATTTTTTTCACTTTAACCTCCCTTTATCCCACTCGTATCCACCTTTGTCCTACATCTATTTACACTCTTATTTTCTTCCACTAACCCTGCTCACGCTGATTTATCACCCGTCGTCTCTAGTTAAAGGATTCGAGGTCGCAGAATGTTATCCGCGATTACTTGTTGATACACTCGAAACTGCATGATGTAGCTTTTAACGCCCGAATACTGAACCAAATTCAACAACAGATTTCCTTAGCTATGACCTTAGAATATCGCACCGTCTTTGTATACTTCGTCACCGAAACGCTCATAGAGGATCTGAGTGGTTTCCCTTATTTGAACTCACCATATCAAGATAAAGAAGCATCTGGATTCATACTTTGAGTTTCTAGAAGCCGTTGTGCTGCTCCACATTGTCTTGCTGTTGTAGGCATAGCATTAAGTCCTTGGGCAGAACTAGCTCTCTTAGACTGGATCACAGTAGACAGTCGTCTGTGCGCTGTCCAACTAAACAGAACAGTAAGGACTCGGAAAGATAGGGACACTCGTCGTTGCCTCTTCGTCATCTCTGCCTATTCTCCCACTAACTGCAGCTCAGATCATGTAAAAGATGAGTTTTGCGGAAAGATTTCTGGCCTACTCCAAAACGTTAGGCGCTGTGATGTAGTAATAGTGGCTCATGACTTTAATGCTCAATTAGCTGAACTAAGCGAAATGGAGAGACACCTGGGTGGATCTGATGGTGTTATGGCACAGAGAACAGATAATCACATGTGATATATGATTAGCCGGAAAATATAATAAACTGAAAAAGAAAAAAAAAGAAGTGATTTCCAGTTTATAATGACACTCCATACGTAACAAGTAACTTTTCTACCAAACTGAGATAATAGTACAACTTCCATTGTAAAAGTTGTCATTTCTGTCAGGTTCAATACCTATAGTGTTTGAACATCATCCACGCTAATAACGTAAAAATAACTACTCAGTAAGCTAAGCCGCTGTCTCACCTTTTTACACCTTAAATTCTGGTATAGCAGGGATTTCGTGCACCATTATAAGGATATACGTAACATAAAGTTCAACCAACCCAGTAGATGAAGTTCGGAAACCCTATTACAATTGTATGCTTAACTTTGAAACTACTTCACTGGTTCCAACATGCGCGGGTAGTGATTTCACGATCATTTTGACCAGATTCTTGTAATGCAAACATAGTTGACCTTCCAAGAAAACACCCTACACTAGTAATGCAGTACAGATCGAAACACTGAACAGTACATTTGTTATTTACACTCTTATTTTTTCCACTGACCCTACTCACGCTGGTGGTTATGGTGTAACTCGTATGGTGAGCCAAGATCCTACTTAAAAACAACGTCAGACACTTATTCAATAACGTCGTCCGGCAGCAACCACTTTGTCTAACTAAATTTCTTGCTCTCACTTGTAATTCTCCTCCCAACAACAAAAAGCAAAACAACTTTCTAAGCGTGCAAACCACAGTTCACACTTTACAGCATTAAATACAGGTTAAGCTACAGAGATGGCACCCATGCAATACATTTACATAAAAGGTCCAGTGATACGAAATGCACAAAAACTAATTCATCACTATCAACATTTTTTTTCACTTTAACCTCCCTTTATCCCACTCGTATCCACCTTTGTCCTACATCTATTTACACTCTTATTTTCTTCCACTAACCCTGCTCACGCTGATTTATCACCCGTCGTCTCTAGTTAAAGGATTCGAGGTCGCAGAATGTTATCCGCGATTACTTGTTGATACACTCGAAACTGCATGATGTAGCTTTTAACGCCCGAATACTGAACCAAATTCAACAACAGATTTCCTTAGCTATGACCTTAGAATATCGCACCGTCTTTGTATACTTCGTCACCGAAACGCTCATAGAGGATCTGAGTGGTTTCCCTTATTTGAACTCACCATATCAAGATAAAGAAGCATCTGGATTCATACTTTGAGTTTCTAGAAGCCGTTGTGCTGCTCCACATTGTCTTGCTGTTGTAGGCATAGCATTAAGTCCTTGGGCAGAACTAGCTCTCTTAGACTGGATCACAGTAGACAGTCGTCTGTGCGCTGTCCAACTAAACAGAACAGTAAGGACTCGGAAAGATAGGGACACTCGTCGTTGCCTCTTCGTCATCTCTGCCTATTCTCCCACTAACTGCAGCTCAGATCATGTAAAAGATGAGTTTTGCGGAAAGATTTCTGGCCTACTCCAAAACGTTAGGCGCTGTGATGTAGTAATAGTGGCTCATGACTTTAATGCTCAATTAGCTGAACTAAGCGAAATGGAGAGACACCTGGGTGGATCTGATGGTGTTATGGCACAGAGAACAGATAATCACATGTGATATATGATTAGCCGGAAAATATAATAAACTGAAAAAGAAAAAAAAAGAAGTGATTTCCAGTTTATAATGACACTCCATACGTAACAAGTAACTTTTCTACCAAACTGAGATAATAGTACAACTTCCATTGTAAAAGTTGTCATTTCTGTCAGGTTCAATACCTATAGTGTTTGAACATCATCCACGCTAATAACGTAAAAATAACTACTCAGTAAGCTAAGCCGCTGTCTCACCTTTTTTACACCTTAAATTCTGGTATAGCAGGGATTTCGTGCACCATTATAAGGATATACGTAACATAAAGTTCAACCAACCCAGTAGATGAAGTTCGGAAACCCTATTACAATTGTATGCTTAACTTTGAAACTACTTCACTGGTTCCAACATGCGCGGGTAGTGATTTCACGATCATTTTGACCAGATTCTTGTAATGCAAACATAGTTGACCTTCCAAGAAAACACCCTACACTAGTAATGCAGTACAGATCGAAACACTGAACAGTACATTTGTTATTTACACTCTTATTTTTTCCACTGACCCTACTCACGCTGGTGGTTATGGTGTAACTCGTATGGTGAGCCAAGATCCTACTTAAAAACAACGTCAGACACTTATTCAATAACGTCGTCCGGCAGCAACCACTTTGTCTAACTAAATTTCTTGCTCTCACTTGTAATTCTCCTCCCAACAACAAAAAGCAAAACAACTTTCTAAGCGTGCAAACCACAGTTCACACTTTACAGCATTAAATACAGGTTAAGCTACAGAGATGGCACCCATGCAATACATTTACATAAAAGGTCCAGTGATACGAAATGCACAAAAACTAATTCATCACTATCAACATTTTTTTTTCACTTTAACCTCCCTTTATCCCACTCGTATCCACCTTTGTCCTACATCTATTTACACTCTTATTTTCTTCCACTAACCCTGCTCACGCTGATTTATCACCCGTCGTCTCTAGTTAAAGGATTCGAGGTCGCAGAATGTTATCCGCGATTACTTGTTGATACACTCGAAACTGCATGATGTAGCTTTTAACGCCCGAATACTGAACCAAATTCAACAACAGATTTCCTTAGCTATGACCTTAGAATATCGCACCGTCTTTGTATACTTCGTCACCGAAACGCTCATAGAGGATCTGAGTGGTTTCCCTTATTTGAACTCACCATATCAAGATAAAGAAGCATCTGGATTCATACTTTGAGTTTCTAGAAGCCGTTGTGCTGCTCCACATTGTCTTGCTGTTGTAGGCATAGCATTAAGTCCTTGGGCAGAACTAGCTCTCTTAGACTGGATCACAGTAGACAGTCGTCTGTGCGCTGTCCAACTAAACAGAACAGTAAGGACTCGGAAAGATAGGGACACTCGTCGTTGCCTCTTCGTCATCTCTGCCTATTCTCCCACTAACTGCAGCTCAGATCATGTAAAAGATGAGTTTTGCGGAAAGATTTCTGGCCTACTCCAAAACGTTAGGCGCTGTGATGTAGTAATAGTGGCTCATGACTTTAATGCTCAATTAGCTGAACTAAGCGAAATGGAGAGACACCTGGGTGGATCTGATGGTGTTATGGCACAGAGAACAGATAATCACATGTGATATTTGATTAGCCGGAAAATATAATAAACTGAAAAAGAAAAAAAAAGAAGTGATTTCCAGTTTATAATGACACTCCATACGTAACAAGTAACTTTTCTACCAAACTGAGATAATAGTACAACTTCCATTGTAAAAGTTGTCATTTCTGTCAGGTTCAATACCTATAGTGTTTGAACATCATCCACGCTAATAACGTAAAAATAACTACTCAGTAAGCTAAGCCGCTGTCTCACCTTTTTTACACCTTAAATTCTGGTATAGCAGGGATTTCGTGCACCATTATAAGGATATACGTAACATAAAGTTCAACCAACCCAGTAGATGAAGTTCGGAAACCCTATTACAATTGTATGCTTAACTTTGAAACTACTTCACTGGTTCCAACATGCGCGGGTAGTGATTTCACGATCATTTTGACCAGATTCTTGTAATGCAAACATAGTTGACCTTCCAAGAAAACACCCTACACTAGTAATGCAGTACAGATCGAAACACTGAACAGTACATTTGTTATTTACACTCTTATTTTTTCCACTGACCCTACTCACGCTGGTGGTTATGGTGTAACTCGTATGGTGAGCCAAGATCCTACTTAAAAACAACGTCAGACACTTATTCAATAACGTCGTCCGGCAGCAACCACTTTGTCTAACTAAATTTCTTGCTCTCACTTGTAATTCTCCTCCCAACAACAAAAAGCAAAACAACTTTCTAAGCGTGCAAACCACAGTTCACACTTTACAGCATTAAATACAGGTTAAGCTACAGAGATGGCACCCATGCAATACATTTACATAAAAGGTCCAGTGATACGAAATGCACAAAAACTAATTCATCACTATCAACATTTTTTTCACTTTAACCTCCCTTTATCCCACTCGTATCCACCTTTGTCCTACATCTATTTACACTCTTATTTTCTTCCACTAACCCTGCTCACGCTGATTTATCACCCGTCGTCTCTAGTTAAAGGATTCGAGGTCGCAGAATGTTATCCGCGATTACTTGTTGATACACTCGAAACTGCATGATGTAGCTTTTAACGCCCGAATACTGAACCAAATTCAACAACAGATTTCCTTAGCTATGACCTTAGAATATCGCACCGTCTTTGTATACTTCGTCACCGAAACGCTCATAGAGGATCTGAGTGGTTTCCTTATTTGAACTCACCATATCAAGATAAAGAAGCATCTGGATTCATACTTTGAGTTTCTAGAAGCCGTTGTGCTGCTCCACATTGTCTTGCTGTTGTAGGCATAGCATTAAGTCCTTGGGCAGAACTAGCTCTCTTAGACTGGATCACAGTAGACAGTCGTCTGTGCGCTGTCCAACTAAACAGAACAGTAAGGACTCGGAAAGATAGGGACACTCGTCGTTGCCTCTTCGTCATCTCTGCCTATTCTCCCACTAACTGCAGCTCAGATCATGTAAAAGATGAGTTTTGCGGAAAGATTTCTGGCCTACTCCAAAACGTTAGGCGCTGTGATGTAGTAATAGTGGCTCATGACTTTAATGCTCAATTAGCTGAACTAAGCGAAATGGAGAGACACCTGGGTGGATCTGATGGTGTTATGGCACAGAGAACAGATAATCACATGTGATATTTGATTAGCCGGAAAATATAATAAACTGAAAAAGAAAAAAAAAGAAGTGATTTCCAGTTTATAATGACACTCCATACGTAACAAGTAACTTTTCTACCAAACTGAGATAATAGTACAACTTCCATTGTAAAAGTTGTCATTTCTGTCAGGTTCAATACCTATAGTGTTTGAACATCATCCACGCTAATAACGTAAAAATAACTACTCAGTAAGCTAAGCCGCTGTCTCACCTTTTTTACACCTTAAATTCTGGTATAGCAGGGATTTCGTGCACCATTATAAGGATATACGTAACATAAAGTTCAACCAACCCAGTAGATGAAGTTCGGAAACCCTATTACAATTGTATGCTTAACTTTGAAACTACTTCACTGGTTCCAACATGCGCGGGTAGTGATTTCACGATCATTTTGACCAGATTCTTGTAATGCAAACATAGTTGACCTTCCAAGAAAACACCCTACACTAGTAATGCAGTACAGATCGAAACACTGAACAGTACATTTGTTATTTACACTCTTATTTTTTCCACTGACCCTACTCACGCTGATTTATCACCCGTCGTCTCTAGTTAAAGGATTCGAGGTCGCAGAATGTTATCCGCGATTACTTGTTGATACACTCGAAACTGCATGATGTAGCTTTTAACGCCCGAATACTGAACCAAATTCAACAACAGATTTCCTTAGCTATGACCTTAGAATATCGCACCGTCTTTGTATACTTCGTCACCGAAACGCTCATAGAGGATCTGAGTGGTTTCCCTTATTTGAACTCACCATATCAAGATAAAGAAGCATCTGGATTCATACTTTGAGTTTCTAGAAGCCGTTGTGCTGCTCCACATTGTCTTGCTGTTGTAGGCATAGCATTAAGTCCTTGGGCAGAACTAGCTCTCTTAGACTGGATCACAGTAGACAGTCGTCTGTGCGCTGTCCAACTAAACAGAACTGTAAGGACTCGGAAAGATAGGGACACTCGTCGTTGCCTCTTCGTCATCTCTGCCTATTCTCCCACTAATTGCAGCTCAGATCATGTAAAAGATGAGTTTTGCGGAAAGATTTCTGGCCTACTCCAAAACGTTAGGCGCTGTGATGTAGTAATAGTGGCTCATGACTTTAATGCTCAATTAGCTGAACTAAGCGAAATGGAGAGACACCTGGGTGGATCTGATGGTGTTATGGCACAGAGAACAGATAATCACATGTGATATTTGATTAGCCGGAAAATATAATAAACTGAAAAAGAAAAAAAAGAAGTGATTTCCAGTTTATAATGACACTCCATACGTAACAAGTAACTTTTCTACCAAACTGAGATAATAGTACAACTTCCATTGTAAAAGTTGTCATTTCTGTCAGGTTCAATACCTATAGTGTTTGAACATCATCCACGCTAATAACGTAAAAATAACTACTCAGTAAGCTAAGCCGCTGTCTCACCTTTTTTACACCTTAAATTCTGGTATAGCAGGGATTTCGTGCACCATTATAAGGATATACGTAACATAAAGTTCAACCAACCCAGTAGATGAAGTTCGGAAACCCTATTACAATTGTATGCTTAACTTTGAAACTACTTCACTGGTTCCAACATGCGCGGGTAGTGATTTCACGATCATTTTGACCAGATTCTTGTAATGCAAACATAGTTGACCTTCCAAGAAAACACCCTACACTAGTAATGCAGTACAGATCGAAACACTGAACAGTACATTTGTTATTTACACTCTTATTTTTTCCACTGACCCTACTCACGCTGGTGGTTATGGTGTAACTCGTATGGTGAGCCAAGATCCTACTTAAAAACAACGTCAGACACTTATTCAATAACGTCGTCCGGCAGCAACCACTTTGTCTAACTAAATTTCTTGCTCTCACTTGTAATTCTCCTCCCAACAACAAAAAGCAAAACAACTTTCTAAGCGTGCAAACCACAGTTCACACTTTACAGCATTAAATACAGGTTAAGCTACAGAGATGGCACCCATGCAATACATTTACATAAAAGGTCCAGTGATACGAAATGCACAAAAACTAATTCATCACTATTGTAGGGCCAGTGAAATGTCACTGAGCCCTAGCCAAATCATCCGGTAGTTGGATCACTGAATATCGAACAGATCATCGCTCCCTGCCAAGGTCATGTACAAGCAACGCGCATTAGTTAATCATACGCCATGGACTGGCCCATGCGGCAGTGGTCTTACTTTCGCCTGTATCTACCTTAACTAATATATTTCTGTAATAACGTCCTTTGTGTTGTACAGTCTTCAAAGCATCTATAGTACCTTGTTACGTCAATGGGGGTAGTCCACGTAAGGTGCTGACCACGAGGTGTGACTTCGACGTTAGTTGGTTAGTCACACTATTCACGTCTAACTCGAGTCCGCCTCCAATCATTTCGACATAGATCATCTACGTTGGTGATCTACACTGGTGAGCAAGACTTCGAATAACGCAACGTATCAGTATGATCTTTATTATTGCATTCTATACTTATTCTTTTTCATTTTTATCATCGCCTATGTTAATCTATCACTGTGAACTTTCGTTGCTTCATGTCAATGTTAATTAGTATTTAAACTTAGATACTTAGTTCAATCGACAGAACTAACCAATCAACTACGATTACAATCGGCTATCGTGGTTCTTTAACAAGCATTAGCAGCATGTAAATGCTCCTGTGTAATATGTCAGTTAAAATATAAACCACTCGTGAGTATAGCCACAATGCAACACGAACGCACATCTGTTTGTAACTTATCCGGTGGTATAAATAAGACAAGATTAACTATCGACTATAAATTCATCTTTCTGCTTAACCACTATTCACTAGAATGTTTTGCTTTTTTTACCACTGTCTGCCTAATTTCCAATTGCTGAGTTCCATGGCCAAACAGAGGATACGAATGCTATAAATTTACGGTGAGTTTGAACTATAAATTTCCTGCGATCTTAGATCTCGTTTAGACTGTTCGTCAGGTAATGCTATGTATTCGGCTTAAATTAATTCTGGACTTATACAAATTCAGTCTACAATGCTGTGTTAATCGAAAAATTTAATCAACAGTACCTCGTACATAATCCAGATTCAAACTACTGCCTACTTCATATCTTCATTACTTAGAGGTAAGAGTAACCCAGGCGAGTTTCATAATTTCATTAGATTATTTCGTACTATATTTATGATGCGTGATAACATTTCGTAGTTGCTTTCACGTAAACTAGTCATATATTCTGTCACTGCCGTCAAGTTTTAGTCGAAATCATGTACATTTATGACTCGTTAGTCGACATACTGTGGTAAAACCTATTGCATGTACACGAGCACGCTTAGTCCATGTCCCAAGTGCACACGTTGTCGTACTTAATATGTCACTTAACGCTAGGTAATAAGCTCTTTGTATCAGCCTTTTACGAAATGGCCACGTTACCTGGACCCTCTAAACCTTAGTTACATTGGTGGTTACCATTTTAATTAATGTTTATTATACCCCTTGTATTTGCTATTAATTCACACATTAAATCATGGCTCGACTTCCTTATTACACGACAGTCATTTTGATTCTATTTTCGGTTTATTTACATGCGATACGGGTTTGGAAAATATCTAAACGTCCTCGAAAATTCTCCACGAACCCAACCATAGTTTTCGTATATGTTTTTATTCACACATCCAACTGTTACGCTAATAATGCTTAAACGAACGTTCAGTGCAACTGTCAGTATACGTAAGAACGATGTTATTTAGACTTGACATTGTAACACATCTGAACTATTGTAGTTGTTCTACTTCGATGTCGTACTTCATTTTATGAAGTATTGTTTCCTCGTGGCTGTTATTTAACAGATGATTCCGGTAAATCAATCGGCTGTTCAACTACTCGACGATTTACAACCTGTCCAGTTCAATTGGTGGTCTGACGACAATATCATTCGCGCGAATCATCAGTTTATGCAGTCGAGCGAATCTCCTGCAAACTGAAAACGATATTGTCGCCTCTATCCCAACACTGACAGCGTTTTTCACGGGTATCATTGACATGAGTCCAGAGTGACACTCTTGGTTTCTTATGTTCTTTTCGATATTTTTCTGTTCACTAACCGAACAAACACGCAGCATTCACCGTTTATCATCTTTTAGAGACTTCATCGTGCCACCTTTTGCTGTCGATTTGTAGCCTTCAACCCTTACTGACTGTAACAGCAGTCATCGACTTTTCAAACTGTGACTACAAGTTGGTCAATAGCTTCGCACAACGAAATCACGACCACTCTTCACTGTTATACTTCTGTACTTACGGTTAGTCTGTTAGATATAGATATAACTAGAATTTGACACTAATTAATAGCTGTCAACGACACTGTCCGACTTACAACTTTAAACTAATGACAGTACAAACAAGGACATCGATTGATAATACACTTATCCTACTATCGCTATAGCATCATTACTCTTGCGACGGACTTAACGTTTGTCATCGGAGGAACTGAATTGCTTGTCAAAGCTATATATTTCAGCGCGACTTGATAGAACAATTAAACGCTTTGTTCTTTTCATTATTTCTATGGTTAATCGCTTTACGTTTAACCAACGTTCTACTAACATATTATGACTCGCTGTTTCCCGACCAGTTTCTGCCGCCTCCTTTCCATTTCTTTTACAGATAAGCAATACCTGGAGGATTTATAATATTCGTTTGGCACTCTCTGGCGCGCGACTGCTTCCAACATGTTTGGTACCGATTCAAACGGCCATTGAATCTGGTGGGGAGTATTGTAGGGCCAGTGAAATGTCACTGAGCCCTAGCCAAATCATCCGGCAGTTGGATCACTGAATGTCGAACAGATCATCGCTCCCTGCCAAGGTCATGTACAAGCAACGCGCATTAGTTAATCATACGCCATGGACTGGCCCATGCGGCAGTGGTCTTACTTTCGCCTGTATCTACCTTAACTAATATATTTCTGTAATAACGTCCTTTGTGTTGTACAGTCTTCAAAGCATCTATAGTACCTTGTTACGTCAATGGGGGTAGTCCACGTAAGGTGCTGACCACGAGGTGTGACTTCGACGTTAGTTGGTTAGTCACAATATTCACGTCTAACTCGAGTCCGCCTCCAATCATTTCGACATAGATCATCTACGTTGGTGATCTACACTATCAACATTTTTTTTTCACTTTAACCTCCCTTTATCCCACTCGTATCCACCTTTGTCCTACATCTATTTACACTCTTATTTTCTTCCACTAACCCTGCTCACGCTGATTTATCACCCGTCGTCTCTAGTTAAAGGATTCGAGGTCGCAGAATGTTATCCGCGATTACTTGTTGATACACTCGAAACTGCATGATGTAGCTTTTAACGCCCGAATACTGAACCAAATTCAACAACAGATTTCCTTAGCTATGACCTTAGAATATCGCACCGTCTTTGTATACTTCGTCACCGAAACGCTCATAGAGGATCTGAGTGGTTTCCCTTATTTGAACTCACCATATCAAGATAAAGAAGCATCTGAATTCATACTTTGAGTTTCTAGAAGCCGTTGTGCTGCTCCACATTGTCTTGCTGTTGTAGGCATAGCATTAAGTCCTTGGGCAGAACTAGCTCTCTTAGACTGGATCACAGTAGACAGTCGTCTGTGCGCTGTCCAACTAAACAGAACAGTAAGGACTCGGAAAGATAGGGACACTCGTCGTTGCCTCTTCGTCATCTCTGCCTATTCTCCCACTAACTGCAGCTCAGATCATGTAAAAGATGAGTTTTGCGGAAAGATTTCTGGCCTACTCCAAAACGTTAGGCGCTGTGATGTAGTAATAGTGGCTCATGACTTTAATGCTCAATTAGCTGAACTAAGCGAAATGGAGAGACACCTGGGTGGATCTGATGGTGTTATGGCACAGAGAACAGATAATCACATGTGATATATGATTAGCCGGAAAATATAATAAACTGAAAAAGAAAAAAAAAGAAGTGATTTCCAGTTTATAATGACACTCCATACGTAACAAGTAACTTTTCTACCAAACTGAGATAATAGTACAACTTCCATTGTAAAAGTTGTCATTTCTGTCAGGTTCAATACCTATAGTGTTTGAACATCATCCACGCTAATAACGTAAAAATAACTACTCAGTAAGCTAAGCCGCTGTCTCACCTTTTTTACACCTTAAATTCTGGTATAGCAGGGATTTCGTGCACCATTATAAGGATATACGTAACATAAAGTTCAACCAACCCAGTAGATGAAGTTCGGAAACCCTATTACAATTGTATGCTTAACTTTGAAACTACTTCACTGGTTCCAACATGCGCGGGTAGTGATTTCACGATCATTTTGACCAGATTCTTGTAATGCAAACATAGTTGACCTTCCAAGAAAACACCCTACACTAGTAATGCAGTACAGATCGAAACACTGAACAGTACATTTGTTATTTACACTCTTATTTTTTCCACTGACCCTACTCACGCTGGTGGTTATGGTGTAACTCGTATGGTGAGCCAAGATCCTACTTAAAAACAACGTCACACACTTATTCAATAACGTCGTCCGGCAGCAACCACTTTGTCTAACTAAATTTCTTGCTCTCACTTGTAATTCTCCTCCCAACAACAAAAAGCAAAACAACTTTCTAAGCGTGCAAACCACAGTTCACACTTTACAGCATTAAATACAGGTTAAGCTACAGAGATGGCACCCATGCAATACATTTACATAAAAGGTCCAGTGATACGAAATGCACAAAAACTAATTCATCACTATCAACATTTTTTTTCACTTTAACCTCCCTTTATCCCACTCGTATCCACCTTTGTCCTACATCTATTTACACTCTTATTTTCTTCCACTAACCCTGCTCACGCTGATTTATCACCCGTCGTCTCTAGTTAAAGGATTCGAGGTCGCAGAATGTTATCCGCGATTACTTGTTGATACACTCGAAACTGCATGATGTAGCTTTTAACGCCCGAATACTGAACCAAATTCAACAACAGATTTCCTTAGCTATGACCTTAGAATATCGCACCGTCTTTGTATACTTCGTCACCGAAACGCTCATAGAGGATCTGAGTGGTTTCCCTTATTTGAACTCACCATATCAAGATAAAGAAGCATCTGGATTCATACTTTGAGTTTCTAGAAGCCGTTGTGCTGCTCCACATTGTCTTGCTGTTGTAGGCATAGCATTAAGTCCTTGGGCAGAACTAGCTCTCTTAGACTGGATCACAGTAGACAGTCGTCTGTGCGCTGTCCAACTAAACAGAACAGTAAGGACTCGGAAAGATAGGGACACTCGTCGTTGCCTCTTCGTCATCTCTGCCTATTCTCCCACTAACTGCAGCTCAGATCATGTAAAAGATGAGTTTTGCGGAAAGATTTCTGGCCTACTCCAAAACGTTAGGCGCTGTGATGTAGTAATAGTGGCTCATGACTTTAATGCTCAATTAGCTGAACTAAGCGAAATGGAGAGACACCTGGGTGGATCTGATGGTGTTATGGCACAGAGAACAGATAATCACATGTGATATATGATTAGCCGGAAAATATAATAAACTGAAAAAGAAAAAAAAAAGAAGTGATTTCCAGTTTATAATGACACTCCATACGTAACAAGTAACTTTTCTACCAAACTGAGATAATAGTACAACTTCCATTGTAAAAGTTGTCATTTCTGTCAGGTTCAATACCTATAGTGTTTGAACATCATCCACGCTAATAACGTAAAAATAACTACTCAGTAAGCTAAGCCGCTGTCTCACCTTTTTTACACCTTAAATTCTGGTATAGCAGGGATTTCGTGCACCATTATAAGGATATACGTAACATAAAGTTCAACCAACCCAGTAGATGAAGTTCGGAAACCCTATTACAATTGTATGCTTAACTTTGAAACTACTTCACTGGTTCCAACATGCGCGGGTAGTGATTTCACGATCATTTTGACCAGATTCTTGTAATGCAAACATAGTTGACCTTCCAAGAAAACACCCTACACTAGTAATGCAGTACAGATCGAAACACTGAACAGTACATTTGTTATTTACACTCTTATTTTTTCCACTGACCCTACTCACGCTGGTGGTTATGGTGTAACTCGTATGGTGAGCCAAGATCCTACTTAAAAACAACGTCAGACACTTATTCAATAACGTCGTCCGGCAGCAACCACTTTGTCTAACTAAATTTCTTGCTCTCACTTGTAATTCTCCTCCCAACAACAAAAAGCAAAACAACTTTCTAAGCGTGCAAACCACAGTTCACACTTTACAGCATTAAATACAGGTTAAGCTACAGAGATGGCACCCATGCAATACATTTACATAAAAGGTCCAGTGATACGAAATGCACAAAAACTAATTCATCACTATCAACATTTTTTTTTCACTTTAACCTCCCTTTATCCCACTCGTATCCACCTTTGTCCTACATCTATTTACACTCTTATTTTCTTCCACTAACCCTGCTCACGCTGATTTATCACCCGTCGTCTCTAGTTAAAGGATTCGAGGTCGCAGAATGTTATCCGCGATTACTTGTTGATACACTCGAAACTGCATGATGTAGCTTTTAACGCCCGAATACTGAACCAAATTCAACAACAGATTTCCTTAGCTATGACCTTAGAATATCGCACCGTCTTTGTATACTTCGTCACCGAAACGCTCATAGAGGATCTGAGTGGTTTCCCTTATTTGAACTCACCATATCAAGATAAAGAAGCATCTGAATTCATACTTTGAGTTTCTAGAAGCCGTTGTGCTGCTCCACATTGTCTTGCTGTTGTAGGCATAGCATTAAGTCCTTGGGCAGAACTAGCTCTCTTAGACTGGATCACAGTAGACAGTCGTCTGTGCGCTGTCCAACTAAACAGAACAGTAAGGACTCGGAAAGATAGGGACACTCGTCGTTGCCTCTTCGTCATCTCTGCCTATTCTCCCACTAACTGCAGCTCAGATCATGTAAAAGATGAGTTTTGCGGAAAGATTTCTGGCCTACTCCAAAACGTTAGGCGCTGTGATGTAGTAATAGTGGCTCATGACTTTAATGCTCAATTAGCTGAACTAAGCGAAATGGAGAGACACCTGGGTGGATCTGATGGTGTTATGGCACAGAGAACAGATAATCACATGTGATATATGATTAGCCGGAAAATATAATAAACTGAAAAAGAAAAAAAAAGAAGTGATTTCCAGTTTATAATGACACTCCATACGTAACAAGTAACTTTTCTACCAAACTGAGATAATAGTACAACTTCCATTGTAAAAGTTGTCATTTCTGTCAGGTTCAATACCTATAGTGTTTGAACATCATCCACGCTAATAACGTAAAAATAACTACTCAGTAAGCTAAGCCGCTGTCTCACCTTTTTTACACCTTAAATTCTGGTATAGCAGGGATTTCGTGCACCATTATAAGGATATACGTAACATAAAGTTCAACCAACCCAGTAGATGAAGTTCGGAAACCCTATTACAATTGTATGCTTAACTTTGAAACTACTTCACTGGTTCCAACATGCGCGGGTAGTGATTTCACGATCATTTTGACCAGATTCTTGTAATGCAAACATAGTTGACCTTCCAAGAAAACACCCTACACTAGTAATGCAGTACAGATCGAAACACTGAACAGTACATTTGTTATTTACACTCTTATTTTTTCCACTGACCCTACTCACGCTGGTGGTTATGGTGTAACTCGTATGGTGAGCCAAGATCCTACTTAAAAACAACGTCACACACTTATTCAATAACGTCGTCCGGCAGCAACCACTTTGTCTAACTAAATTTCTTGCTCTCACTTGTAATTCTCCTCCCAACAACAAAAAGCAAAACAACTTTCTAAGCGTGCAAACCACAGTTCACACTTTACAGCATTAAATACAGGTTAAGCTACAGAGATGGCACCCATGCAATACATTTACATAAAAGGTCCAGTGATACGAAATGCACAAAAACTAATTCATCACTATCAACATTTTTTTTTCACTTTAACCTCCCTTTATCCCACTCGTATCCACCTTTGTCCTACATCTATTTACACTCTTATTTTCTTCCACTAACCCTGCTCACGCTGATTTATCACCCGTCGTCTCTAGTTAAAGGATTCGAGGTCGCAGAATGTTATCCGCGATTACTTGTTGATACACTCGAAACTGCATGATGTAGCTTTTAACGCCCGAATACTGAACCAAATTCAACAACAGATTTCCTTAGCTATGACCTTAGAATATCGCACCGTCTTTGTATACTTCGTCACCGAAACGCTCATAGAGGATCTGAGTGGTTTCCCTTATTTGAACTCACCATATCAAGATAAAGAAGCATCTGGATTCATACTTTGAGTTTCTAGAAGCCGTTGTGCTGCTCCACATTGTCTTGCTGTTGTAGGCATAGCATTAAGTCCTTGGGCAGAACTAGCTCTCTTAGACTGGATCACAGTAGACAGTCGTCTGTGCGCTGTCCAACTAAACAGAACAGTAAGGACTCGGAAAGATAGGGACACTCGTCGTTGCCTCTTCGTCATCTCTGCCTATTCTCCCACTAACTGCAGCTCAGATCATGTAAAAGATGAGTTTTGCGGAAAGATTTCTGGCCTACTCCAAAACGTTAGGCGCTGTGATGTAGTAATAGTGGCTCATGACTTTAATGCTCAATTAGCTGAACTAAGCGAAATGGAGAGACACCTGGGTGGATCTGATGGTGTTATGGCACAGAGAACAGATAATCACATGTGATATATGATTAGCCGGAAAATATAATAAACTGAAAAAGAAAAAAAAAGAAGTGATTTCCAGTTTATAATGACACTCCATACGTAACAAGTAACTTTTCTACCAAACTGAGATAATAGTACAACTTCCATTGTAAAAGTTGTCATTTCTGTCAGGTTCAATACCTATAGTGTTTGAACATCATCCACGCTAATAACGTAAAAATAACTACTCAGTAAGCTAAGCCGCTGTCTCACCTTTTTTACACCTTAAATTCTGGTATAGCAGGGATTTCGTGCACCATTATAAGGATATACGTAACATAAAGTTCAACCAACCCAGTAGATGAAGTTCGGAAACCCTATTACAATTGTATGCTTAACTTTGAAACTACTTCACTGGTTCCAACATGCGCGGGTAGTGATTTCACGATCATTTTGACCAGATTCTTGTAATGCAAACATAGTTGACCTTCCAAGAAAACACCCTACACTAGTAATGCAGTACAGATCGAAACACTGAACAGTACATTTGTTATTTACACTCTTATTTTTTCCACTGACCCTACTCACGCTGGTGGTTATGGTGTAACTCGTATGGTGAGCCAAGATCCTACTTAAAAACAACGTCAGACACTTATTCAATAACGTCGTCCGGCAGCAACCACTTTGTCTAACTAAATTTCTTGCTCTCACTTGTAATTCTCCTCCCAACAACAAAAAGCAAAACAACTTTCTAAGCGTGCAAACCACAGTTCACACTTTACAGCATTAAATACAGGTTAAGCTACAGAGATGGCACCCATGCAATACATTTACATAAAAGGTCCAGTGATACGAAATGCACAAAAACTAATTCATCACTATCAACATTTTTTTCACTTTAACCTCCCTTTATCCCACTCGTATCCACCTTTGTCCTACATCTATTTACACTCTTATTTTCTTCCACTAACCCTGCTCACGCTGATTTATCACCCGTCGTCTCTAGTTAAAGGATTCGAGGTCGCAGAATGTTATCCGCGATTACTTGTTGATACACTCGAAACTGCATGATGTAGCTTTTAACGCCCGAATACTGAACCAAATTCAACAACAGATTTCCTTAGCTATGACCTTAGAATATCGCACCGTCTTTGTATACTTCGTCACCGAAACGCTCATAGAGGATCTGAGTGGTTTCCCTTATTTGAACTCACCATATCAAGATAAAGAAGCATCTGGATTCATACTTTGAGTTTCTAGAAGCCGTTGTGCTGCTCCACATTGTCTTGCTGTTGTAGGCATAGCATTAAGTCCTTGGGCAGAACTAGCTCTCTTAGACTGGATCACAGTAGACAGTCGTCTGTGCGCTGTCCAACTAAACAGAACAGTAAGGACTCGGAAAGATAGGGACACTCGTCGTTGCCTCTTCGTCATCTCTGCCTATTCTCCCACTAACTGCAGCTCAGATCATGTAAAAGATGAGTTTTGCGGAAAGATTTCTGGCCTACTCCAAAACGTTAGGCGCTGTGATGTAGTAATAGTGGCTCATGACTTTAATGCTCAATTAGCTGAACTAAGCGAAATGGAGAGACACCTGGGTGGATCTGATGGTGTTATGGCACAGAGAACAGATAATCACATGTGATATATGATTAGCCGGAAAATATAATAAACTGAAAAAGAAAAAAAAAAGAAGTGATTTCCAGTTTATAATGACACTCCATACGTAACAAGTAACTTTTCTACCAAACTGAGATAATAGTACAACTTCCATTGTAAAAGTTGTCATTTCTGTCAGGTTCAATACCTATAGTGTTTGAACATCATCCACGCTAATAACGTAAAAATAACTACTCAGTAAGCTAAGCCGCTGTCTCACCTTTTTTACACCTTAAATTCTGGTATAGCAGGGATTTCGTGCACCATTATAAGGATATACGTAACATAAAGTTCAACCAACCCAGTAGATGAAGTTCGGAAACCCTATTACAATTGTATGCTTAACTTTGAAACTACTTCACTGGTTCCAACATGCGCGGGTAGTGATTTCACGATCATTTTGACCAGATTCTTGTAATGCAAACATAGTTGACCTTCCAAGAAAACACCCTACACTAGTAATGCAGTACAGATCGAAACACTGAACAGTACATTTGTTATTTACACTCTTATTTTTTCCACTGACCCTACTCACGCTGGTGGTTATGGTGTAACTCGTATGGTGAGCCAAGATCCTACTTAAAAACAACGTCAGACACTTATTCAATAACGTCGTCCGGCAGCAACCACTTTGTCTAACTAAATTTCTTGCTCTCACTTGTAATTCTCCTCCCAACAACAAAAAGCAAAACAACTTTCTAAGCGTGCAAACCACAGTTCACACTTTACAGCATTAAATACAGGTTAAGCTACAGAGATGGCACCCATGCAATACATTTACATAAAAGGTCCAGTGATACGAAATGCACAAAAACTAATTCATCACTATCAACATTTTTTTTTCACTTTAACCTCCCTTTATCCCACTCGTATCCACCTTTGTCCTACATCTATTTACACTCTTATTTTCTTCCACTAACCCTGCTCACGCTGATTTATCACCCGTCGTCTCTAGTTAAAGGATTCGAGGTCGCAGAATGTTATCCGCGATTACTTGTTGATACACTCGAAACTGCATGATGTAGCTTTTAACGCCCGAATACTGAACCAAATTCAACAACAGATTTCCTTAGCTATGACCTTAGAATATCGCACCGTCTTTGTATACTTCGTCACCGAAACGCTCATAGAGGATCTGAGTGGTTTCCCTTATTTGAACTCACCATATCAAGATAAAGAAGCATCTGGATTCATACTTTGAGTTTCTAGAAGCCGTTGTGCTGCTCCACATTGTCTTGCTGTTGTAGGCATAGCATTAAGTCCTTGGGCAGAACTAGCTCTCTTAGACTGGATCACAGTAGACAGTCGTCTGTGCGCTGTCCAACTAAACAGAACAGTAAGGACTCGGAAAGATAGGGACACTCGTCGTTGCCTCTTCGTCATCTCTGCCTATTCTCCCACTAACTGCAGCTCAGATCATGTAAAAGATGAGTTTTGCGGAAAGATTTCTGGCCTACTCCAAAACGTTAGGCGCTGTGATGTAGTAATAGTGGCTCATGACTTTAATGCTCAATTAGCTGAACTAAGCGAAATGGAGAGACACCTGGGTGGATCTGATGGTGTTATGGCACAGAGAACAGATAATCACATGTGATATATGATTAGCCGGAAAATATAATAAACTGAAAAAGAAAAAAAAAGAAGTGATTTCCAGTTTATAATGACACTCCATACGTAACAAGTAACTTTTCTACCAAACTGAGATAATAGTACAACTTCCATTGTAAAAGTTGTCATTTCTGTCAGGTTCAATACCTATAGTGTTTGAACATCATCCACGCTAATAACGTAAAAATAACTACTCAGTAAGCTAAGCCGCTGTCTCACCTTTTTTACACCTTAAATTCTGGTATAGCAGGGATTTCGTGCACCATTATAAGGATATACGTAACATAAAGTTCAACCAACCCAGTAGATGAAGTTCGGAAACCCTATTACAATTGTATGCTTAACTTTGAAACTACTTCACTGGTTCCAACATGCGCGGGTAGTGATTTCACGATCATTTTGACCAGATTCTTGTAATGCAAACATAGTTGACCTTCCAAGAAAACACCCTACACTAGTAATGCAGTACAGATCGAAACACTGAACAGTACATTTGTTATTTACACTCTTATTTTTTCCACTGACCCTACTCACGCTGGTGGTTATGGTGTAACTCGTATGGTGAGCCAAGATCCTACTTAAAAACAACGTCAGACACTTATTCAATAACGTCGTCCGGCAGCAACCACTTTGTCTAACTAAATTTCTTGCTCTCACTTGTAATTCTCCTCCCAACAACAAAAAGCAAAACAACTTTCTAAGCGTGCAAACCACAGTTCACACTTTACAGCATTAAATACAGGTTAAGCTACAGAGATGGCACCCATGCAATACATTTACATAAAAGGTCCAGTGATACGAAATGCACAAAAACTAATTCATCACTATCAACATTTTTTTTTCACTTTAACCTCCCTTTATCCCACTCGTATCCACCTTTGTCCTACATCTATTTACACTCTTATTTTCTTCCACTAACCCTGCTCACGCTGATTTATCACCCGTCGTCTCTAGTTAAAGGATTCGAGGTCGCAGAATGTTATCCGCGATTACTTGTTGATACACTCGAAACTGCATGATGTAGCTTTTAACGCCCGAATACTGAACCAAATTCAACAACAGATTTCCTTAGCTATGACCTTAGAATATCGCACCGTCTTTGTATACTTCGTCACCGAAACGCTCATAGAGGATCTGAGTGGTTTCCCTTATTTGAACTCACCATATCAAGATAAAGAAGCATCTGGATTCATACTTTGAGTTTCTAGAAGCCGTTGTGCTGCTCCACATTGTCTTGCTGTTGTAGGCATAGCATTAAGTCCTTGGGCAGAACTAGCTCTCTTAGACTGGATCACAGTAGACAGTCGTCTGTGCGCTGTCCAACTAAACAGAACAGTAAGGACTCGGAAAGATAGGGACACTCGTCGTTGCCTCTTCGTCATCTCTGCCTATTCTCCCACTAACTGCAGCTCAGATCATGTAAAAGATGAGTTTTGCGGAAAGATTTCTGGCCTACTCCAAAACGTTAGGCGCTGTGATGTAGTAATAGTGGCTCATGACTTTAATGCTCAATTAGCTGAACTAAGCGAAATGGAGAGACACCTGGGTGGATCTGATGGTGTTATGGCACAGAGAACAGATAATCACATGTGATATATGATTAGCCGGAAAATATAATAAACTGAAAAAGAAAAAAAAAGAAGTGATTTCCAGTTTATAATGACACTCCATACGTAACAAGTAACTTTTCTACCAAACTGAGATAATAGTACAACTTCCATTGTAAAAGTTGTCATTTCTGTCAGGTTCAATACCTATAGTGTTTGAACATCATCCACGCTAATAACGTAAAAATAACTACTCAGTAAGCTAAGCCGCTGTCTCACCTTTTTTACACCTTAAATTCTGGTATAGCAGGGATTTCGTGCACCATTATAAGGATATACGTAACATAAAGTTCAACCAACCCAGTAGATGAAGTTCGGAAACCCTATTACAATTGTATGCTTAACTTTGAAACTACTTCACTGGTTCCAACATGCGCGGGTAGTGATTTCACGATCATTTTGACCAGATTCTTGTAATGCAAACATAGTTGACCTTCCAAGAAAACACCCTACACTAGTAATGCAGTACAGATCGAAACACTGAACAGTACATTTGTTATTTACACTCTTATTTTTTCCACTGACCCTACTCACGCTGGTGGTTATGGTGTAACTCGTATGGTGAGCCAAGATCCTACTTAAAAACAACGTCAGACACTTATTCAATAACGTCGTCCGGCAGCAACCACTTTGTCTAACTAAATTTCTTGCTCTCACTTGTAATTCTCCTCCCAACAACAAAAAGCAAAACAACTTTCTAAGCGTGCAAACCACAGTTCACACTTTACAGCATTAAATACAGGTTAAGCTACAGAGATGGCACCCATGCAATACATTTACATAAAAGGTCCAGTGATACGAAATGCACAAAAACTAATTCATCACTATCAACATTTTTTTTCACTTTAACCTCCCTTTATCCCACTCGTATCCACCTTTGTCCTACATCTATTTACACTCTTATTTTCTTCCACTAACCCTGCTCACGCTGATTTATCACCCGTCGTCTCTAGTTAAAGGATTCGAGGTCGCAGAATGTTATCCGCGATTACTTGTTGATACACTCGAAACTGCATGATGTAGCTTTTAACGCCCGAATACTGAACCAAATTCAACAACAGATTTCCTTAGCTATGACCTTAGAATATCGCACCGTCTTTGTATACTTCGTCACCGAAACGCTCATAGAGGATCTGAGTGGTTTCCCTTATTTGAACTCACCATATCAAGATAAAGAAGCATCTGGATTCATACTTTGAGTTTCTAGAAGCCGTTGTGCTGCTCCACATTGTCTTGCTGTTGTAGGCATAGCATTAAGTCCTTGGGCAGAACTAGCTCTCTTAGACTGGATCACAGTAGACAGTCGTCTGTGCGCTGTCCAACTAAACAGAACAGTAAGGACTCGGAAAGATAGGGACACTCGTCGTTGCCTCTTCGTCATCTCTGCCTATTCTCCCACTAACTGCAGCTCAGATCATGTAAAAGATGAGTTTTGCGGAAAGATTTCTGGCCTACTCCAAAACGTTAGGCGCTGTGATGTAGTAATAGTGGCTCATGACTTTAATGCTCAATTAGCTGAACTAAGCGAAATGGAGAGACACCTGGGTGGATCTGATGGTGTTATGGCACAGAGAACAGATAATCACATGTGATATATGATTAGCCGGAAAATATAATAAACTGAAAAAGAAAAAAAAAGAAGTGATTTCCAGTTTATAATGACACTCCATACGTAACAAGTAACTTTTCTACCAAACTGAGATAATAGTACAACTTCCATTGTAAAAGTTGTCATTTCTGTCAGGTTCAATACCTATAGTGTTTGAACATCATCCACGCTAATAACGTAAAAATAACTACTCAGTAAGCTAAGCCGCTGTCTCACCTTTTTACACCTTAAATTCTGGTATAGCAGGGATTTCGTGCACCATTATAAGGATATACGTAACATAAAGTTCAACCAACCCAGTAGATGAAGTTCGGAAACCCTATTACAATTGTATGCTTAACTTTGAAACTACTTCACTGGTTCCAACATGCGCGGGTAGTGATTTCACGATCATTTTGACCAGATTCTTGTAATGCAAACATAGTTGACCTTCCAAGAAAACACCCTACACTAGTAATGCAGTACAGATCGAAACACTGAACAGTACATTTGTTATTTACACTCTTATTTTTTCCACTGACCCTACTCACGCTGGTGGTTATGGTGTAACTCGTATGGTGAGCCAAGATCCTACTTAAAAACAACGTCAGACACTTATTCAATAACGTCGTCCGGCAGCAACCACTTTGTCTAACTAAATTTCTTGCTCTCACTTGTAATTCTCCTCCCAACAACAAAAAGCAAAACAACTTTCTAAGCGTGCAAACCACAGTTCACACTTTACAGCATTAAATACAGGTTAAGCTACAGAGATGGCACCCATGCAATACATTTACATAAAAGGTCCAGTGATACGAAATGCACAAAAACTAATTCATCACTATCAACATTTTTTTCACTTTAACCTCCCTTTATCCCACTCGTATCCACCTTTGTCCTACATCTATTTACACTCTTATTTTCTTCCACTAACCCTGCTCACGCTGATTTATCACCCGTCGTCTCTAGTTAAAGGATTCGAGGTCGCAGAATGTTATCCGCGATTACTTGTTGATACACTCGAAACTGCATGATGTAGCTTTTAACGCCCGAATACTGAACCAAATTCAACAACAGATTTCCTTAGCTATGACCTTAGAATATCGCACCGTCTTTGTATACTTCGTCACCGAAACGCTCATAGAGGATCTGAGTGGTTTCCCTTATTTGAACTCACCATATCAAGATAAAGAAGCATCTGGATTCATACTTTGAGTTTCTAGAAGCCGTTGTGCTGCTCCACATTGTCTTGCTGTTGTAGGCATAGCATTAAGTCCTTGGGCAGAACTAGCTCTCTTAGACTGGATCACAGTAGACAGTCGTCTGTGCGCTGTCCAACTAAACAGAACAGTAAGGACTCGGAAAGATAGGGACACTCGTCGTTGCCTCTTCGTCATCTCTGCCTATTCTCCCACTAACTGCAGCTCAGATCATGTAAAAGATGAGTTTTGCGGAAAGATTTCTGGCCTACTCCAAAACGTTAGGCGCTGTGATGTAGTAATAGTGGCTCATGACTTTAATGCTCAATTAGCTGAACTAAGCGAAATGGAGAGACACCTGGGTGGATCTGATGGTGTTATGGCACAGAGAACAGATAATCACATGTGATATATGATTAGCCGGAAAATATAATAAACTGAAAAAGAAAAAAAAGAAGTGATTTCCAGTTTATAATGACACTCCATACGTAACAAGTAACTTTTCTACCAAACTGAGATAATAGTACAACTTCCATTGTAAAAGTTGTCATTTCTGTCAGGTTCAATACCTATAGTGTTTGAACATCATCCACGCTAATAACGTAAAAATAACTACTCAGTAAGCTAAGCCGCTGTCTCACCTTTTTTACACCTTAAATTCTGGTATAGCAGGGATTTCGTGCACCATTATAAGGATATACGTAACATAAAGTTCAACCAACCCAGTAGATGAAGTTCGGAAACCCTATTACAATTGTATGCTTAACTTTGAAACTACTTCACTGGTTCCAACATGCGCGGGTAGTGATTTCACGATCATTTTGACCAGATTCTTGTAATGCAAACATAGTTGACCTTCCAAGAAAACACCCTACACTAGTAATGCAGTACAGATCGAAACACTGAACAGTACATTTGTTATTTACACTCTTATTTTTTCCACTGACCCTACTCACGCTGGTGGTTATGGTGTAACTCGTATGGTGAGCCAAGATCCTACTTAAAAACAACGTCAGACACTTATTCAATAACGTCGTCCGGCAGCAACCACTTTGTCTAACTAAATTTCTTGCTCTCACTTGTAATTCTCCTCCCAACAACAAAAAGCAAAACAACTTTCTAAGCGTGCAAACCACAGTTCACACTTTACAGCATTAAATACAGGTTAAGCTACAGAGATGGCACCCATGCAATACATTTACATAAAAGGTCCAGTGATACGAAATGCACAAAAACTAATTCATCACTATCAACATTTTTTTTTCACTTTAACCTCCCTTTATCCCACTCGTATCCACCTTTGTCCTACATCTATTTACACTCTTATTTTCTTCCACTAACCCTGCTCACGCTGATTTATCACCCGTCGTCTCTAGTTAAAGGATTCGAGGTCGCAGAATGTTATCCGCGATTACTTGTTGATACACTCGAAACTGCATGATGTAGCTTTTAACGCCCGAATACTGAACCAAATTCAACAACAGATTTCCTTAGCTATGACCTTAGAATATCGCACCGTCTTTGTATACTTCGTCACCGAAACGCTCATAGAGGATCTGAGTGGTTTCCCTTATTTGAACTCACCATATCAAGATAAAGAAGCATCTGGATTCATACTTTGAGTTTCTAGAAGCCGTTGTGCTGCTCCACATTGTCTTGCTGTTGTAGGCATAGCATTAAGTCCTTGGGCAGAACTAGCTCTCTTAGACTGGATCACAGTAGACAGTCGTCTGTGCGCTGTCCAACTAAACAGAACAGTAAGGACTCGGAAAGATAGGGACACTCGTCGTTGCCTCTTCGTCATCTCTGCCTATTCTCCCACTAACTGCAGCTCAGATCATGTAAAAGATGAGTTTTGCGGAAAGATTTCTGGCCTACTCCAAAACGTTAGGCGCTGTGATGTAGTAATAGTGGCTCATGACTTTAATGCTCAATTAGCTGAACTAAGCGAAATGGAGAGACACCTGGGTGGATCTGATGGTGTTATGGCACAGAGAACAGATAATCACATGTGATATATGATTAGCCGGAAAATATAATAAACTGAAAAAGAAAAAAAAAGAAGTGATTTCCAGTTTATAATGACACTCCATACGTAACAAGTAACTTTTCTACCAAACTGAGATAATAGTACAACTTCCATTGTAAAAGTTGTCATTTCTGTCAGGTTCAATACCTATAGTGTTTGAACATCATCCACGCTAATAACGTAAAAATAACTACTCAGTAAGCTAAGCCGCTGTCTCACCTTTTTTACACCTTAAATTCTGGTATAGCAGGGATTTCGTGCACCATTATAAGGATATACGTAACATAAAGTTCAACCAACCCAGTAGATGAAGTTCGGAAACCCTATTACAATTGTATGCTTAACTTTGAAACTACTTCACTGGTTCCAACATGCGCGGGTAGTGATTTCACGATCATTTTGACCAGATTCTTGTAATGCAAACATAGTTGACCTTCCAAGAAAACACCCTACACTAGTAATGCAGTACAGATCGAAACACTGAACAGTACATTTGTTATTTACACTCTTATTTTTTCCACTGACCCTACTCACGCTGGTGGTTATGGTGTAACTCGTATGGTGAGCCAAGATCCTACTTAAAAACAACGTCAGACACTTATTCAATAACGTCGTCCGGCAGCAACCACTTTGTCTAACTAAATTTCTTGCTCTCACTTGTAATTCTCCTCCCAACAACAAAAAGCAAAACAACTTTCTAAGCGTGCAAACCACAGTTCACACTTTACAGCATTAAATACAGGTTAAGCTACAGAGATGGCACCCATGCAATACATTTACATAAAAGGTCCAGTGATACGAAATGCACAAAAACTAATTCATCACTATCAACATTTTTTTTTCACTTTAACCTCCCTTTATCCCACTCGTATCCACCTTTGTCCTACATCTATTTACACTCTTATTTTCTTCCACTAACCCTGCTCACGCTGATTTATCACCCGTCGTCTCTAGTTAAAGGATTCGAGGTCGCAGAATGTTATCCGCGATTACTTGTTGATACACTCGAAACTGCATGATGTAGCTTTTAACGCCCGAATACTGAACCAAATTCAACAACAGATTTCCTTAGCTATGACCTTAGAATATCGCACCGTCTTTGTATACTTCGTCACCGAAACGCTCATAGAGGATCTGAGTGGTTTCCCTTATTTGAACTCACCATATCAAGATAAAGAAGCATCTGGATTCATACTTTGAGTTTCTAGAAGCCGTTGTGCTGCTCCACATTGTCTTGCTGTTGTAGGCATAGCATTAAGTCCTTGGGCAGAACTAGCTCTCTTAGACTGGATCACAGTAGACAGTCGTCTGTGCGCTGTCCAACTAAACAGAACAGTAAGGACTCGGAAAGATAGGGACACTCGTCGTTGCCTCTTCGTCATCTCTGCCTATTCTCCCACTAACTGCAGCTCAGATCATGTAAAAGATGAGTTTTGCGGAAAGATTTCTGGCCTACTCCAAAACGTTAGGCGCTGTGATGTAGTAATAGTGGCTCATGACTTTAATGCTCAATTAGCTGAACTAAGCGAAATGGAGAGACACCTGGGTGGATCTGATGGTGTTATGGCACAGAGAACAGATAATCACATGTGATATATGATTAGCCGGAAAATATAATAAACTGAAAAAGAAAAAAAAAAAGAAGTGATTTCCAGTTTATAATGACACTCCATACGTAACAAGTAACTTTTCTACCAAACTGAGATAATAGTACAACTTCCATTGTAAAAGTTGTCATTTCTGTCAGGTTCAATACCTATAGTGTTTGAACATCATCCACGCTAATAACGTAAAAATAACTACTCAGTAAGCTAAGCCGCTGTCTCACCTTTTTACACCTTAAATTCTGGTATAGCAGGGATTTCGTGCACCATTATAAGGATATACGTAACATAAAGTTCAACCAACCCAGTAGATGAAGTTCGGAAACCCTATTACAATTGTATGCTTAACTTTGAAACTACTTCACTGGTTCCAACATGCGCGGGTAGTGATTTCACGATCATTTTGACCAGATTCTTGTAATGCAAACATAGTTGACCTTCCAAGAAAACACCCTACACTAGTAATGCAGTACAGATCGAAACACTGAACAGTACATTTGTTATTTACACTCTTATTTTTTCCACTGACCCTACTCACGCTGGTGGTTATGGTGTAACTCGTATGGTGAGCCAAGATCCTACTTAAAAACAACGTCAGACACTTATTCAATAACGTCGTCCGGCAGCAACCACTTTGTCTAACTAAATTTCTTGCTCTCACTTGTAATTCTCCTCCCAACAACAAAAAGCAAAACAACTTTCTAAGCGTGCAAACCACAGTTCACACTTTACAGCATTAAATACAGGTTAAGCTACAGAGATGGCACCCATGCAATACATTTACATAAAAGGTCCAGTGATACGAAATGCACAAAAACTAATTCATCACTATCAACATTTTTTTTTCACTTTAACCTCCCTTTATCCCACTCGTATCCACCTTTGTCCTACATCTATTTACACTCTTATTTTCTTCCACTAACCCTGCTCACGCTGATTTATCACCCGTCGTCTCTAGTTAAAGGATTCGAGGTCGCAGAATGTTATCCGCGATTACTTGTTGATACACTCGAAACTGCATGATGTAGCTTTTAACGCCCGAATACTGAACCAAATTCAACAACAGATTTCCTTAGCTATGACCTTAGAATATCGCACCGTCTTTGTATACTTCGTCACCGAAACGCTCATAGAGGATCTGAGTGGTTTCCCTTATTTGAACTCACCATATCAAGATAAAGAAGCATCTGGATTCATACTTTGAGTTTCTAGAAGCCGTTGTGCTGCTCCACATTGTCTTGCTGTTGTAGGCATAGCATTAAGTCCTTGGGCAGAACTAGCTCTCTTAGACTGGATCACAGTAGACAGTCGTCTGTGCGCTGTCCAACTAAACAGAACAGTAAGGACTCGGAAAGATAGGGACACTCGTCGTTGCCTCTTCGTCATCTCTGCCTATTCTCCCACTAACTGCAGCTCAGATCATGTAAAAGATGAGTTTTGCGGAAAGATTTCTGGCCTACTCCAAAACGTTAGGCGCTGTGATGTAGTAATAGTGGCTCATGACTTTAATGCTCAATTAGCTGAACTAAGCGAAATGGAGAGACACCTGGGTGGATCTGATGGTGTTATGGCACAGAGAACAGATAATCACATGTGATATATGATTAGCCGGAAAATATAATAAACTGAAAAAGAAAAAAAAAGAAGTGATTTCCAGTTTATAATGACACTCCATACGTAACAAGTAACTTTTCTACCAAACTGAGATAATAGTACAACTTCCATTGTAAAAGTTGTCATTTCTGTCAGGTTCAATACCTATAGTGTTTGAACATCATCCACGCTAATAACGTAAAAATAACTACTCAGTAAGCTAAGCCGCTGTCTCACCTTTTTTACACCTTAAATTCTGGTATAGCAGGGATTTCGTGCACCATTATAAGGATATACGTAACATAAAGTTCAACCAACCCAGTAGATGAAGTTCGGAAACCCTATTACAATTGTATGCTTAACTTTGAAACTACTTCACTGGTTCCAACATGCGCGGGTAGTGATTTCACGATCATTTTGACCAGATTCTTGTAATGCAAACATAGTTGACCTTCCAAGAAAACACCCTACACTAGTAATGCAGTACAGATCGAAACACTGAACAGTACATTTGTTATTTACACTCTTATTTTTTCCACTGACCCTACTCACGCTGGTGGTTATGGTGTAACTCGTATGGTGAGCCAAGATCCTACTTAAAAACAACGTCAGACACTTATTCAATAACGTCGTCCGGCAGCAACCACTTTGTCTAACTAAATTTCTTGCTCTCACTTGTAATTCTCCTCCCAACAACAAAAAGCAAAACAACTTTCTAAGCGTGCAAACCACAGTTCACACTTTACAGCATTAAATACAGGTTAAGCTACAGAGATGGCACCCATGCAATACATTTACATAAAAGGTCCAGTGATACGAAATGCACAAAAACTAATTCATCACTATCAACATTTTTTTTCACTTTAACCTCCCTTTATCCCACTCGTATCCACCTTTGTCCTACATCTATTTACACTCTTATTTTCTTCCACTAACCCTGCTCACGCTGATTTATCACCCGTCGTCTCTAGTTAAAGGATTCGAGGTCGCAGAATGTTATCCGCGATTACTTGTTGATACACTCGAAACTGCATGATGTAGCTTTTAACGCCCGAATACTGAACCAAATTCAACAACAGATTTCCTTAGCTATGACCTTAGAATATCGCACCGTCTTTGTATACTTCGTCACCGAAACGCTCATAGAGGATCTGAGTGGTTTCCCTTATTTGAACTCACCATATCAAGATAAAGAAGCATCTGGATTCATACTTTGAGTTTCTAGAAGCCGTTGTGCTGCTCCACATTGTCTTGCTGTTGTAGGCATAGCATTAAGTCCTTGGGCAGAACTAGCTCTCTTAGACTGGATCACAGTAGACAGTCGTCTGTGCGCTGTCCAACTAAACAGAACAGTAAGGACTCGGAAAGATAGGGACACTCGTCGTTGCCTCTTCGTCATCTCTGCCTATTCTCCCACTAACTGCAGCTCAGATCATGTAAAAGATGAGTTTTGCGGAAAGATTTCTGGCCTACTCCAAAACGTTAGGCGCTGTGATGTAGTAATAGTGGCTCATGACTTTAATGCTCAATTAGCTGAACTAAGCGAAATGGAGAGACACCTGGGTGGATCTGATGGTGTTATGGCACAGAGAACAGATAATCACATGTGATATATGATTAGCCGGAAAATATAATAAACTGAAAAAGAAAAAAAAAGAAGTGATTTCCAGTTTATAATGACACTCCATACGTAACAAGTAACTTTTCTACCAAACTGAGATAATAGTACAACTTCCATTGTAAAAGTTGTCATTTCTGTCAGGTTCAATACCTATAGTGTTTGAACATCATCCACGCTAATAACGTAAAAATAACTACTCAGTAAGCTAAGCCGCTGTCTCACCTTTTTTACACCTTAAATTCTGGTATAGCAGGGATTTCGTGCACCATTATAAGGATATACGTAACATAAAGTTCAACCAACCCAGTAGATGAAGTTCGGAAACCCTATTACAATTGTATGCTTAACTTTGAAACTACTTCACTGGTTCCAACATGCGCGGGTAGTGATTTCACGATCATTTTGACCAGATTCTTGTAATGCAAACATAGTTGACCTTCCAAGAAAACACCCTACACTAGTAATGCAGTACAGATCGAAACACTGAACAGTACATTTGTTATTTACACTCTTATTTTTCCACTGACCCTACTCACGCTGGTGGTTATGGTGTAACTCGTATGGTGAGCCAAGATCCTACTTAAAAACAACGTCAGACACTTATTCAATAACGTCGTCCGGCAGCAACCACTTTGTCTAACTAAATTTCTTGCTCTCACTTGTAATTCTCCTCCCAACAACAAAAAGCAAAACAACTTTCTAAGCGTGCAAACCACAGTTCACACTTTACAGCATTAAATACAGGTTAAGCTACAGAGATGGCACCCATGCAATACATTTACATAAAAGGTCCAGTGATACGAAATGCACAAAAACTAATTCATCACTATCAACATTTTTTTTTCACTTTAACCTCCCTTTATCCCACTCGTATCCACCTTTGTCCTACATCTATTTACACTCTTATTTTCTTCCACTAACCCTGCTCACGCTGATTTATCACCCGTCGTCTCTAGTTAAAGGATTCGAGGTCGCAGAATGTTATCCGCGATTACTTGTTGATACACTCGAAACTGCATGATGTAGCTTTTAACGCCCGAATACTGAACCAAATTCAACAACAGATTTCCTTAGCTATGACCTTAGAATATCGCACCGTCTTTGTATACTTCGTCACCGAAACGCTCATAGAGGATCTGAGTGGTTTCCCTTATTTGAACTCACCATATCAAGATAAAGAAGCATCTGGATTCATACTTTGAGTTTCTAGAAGCCGTTGTGCTGCTCCACATTGTCTTGCTGTTGTAGGCATAGCATTAAGTCCTTGGGCAGAACTAGCTCTCTTAGACTGGATCACAGTAGACAGTCGTCTGTGCGCTGTCCAACTAAACAGAACAGTAAGGACTCGGAAAGATAGGGACACTCGTCGTTGCCTCTTCGTCATCTCTGCCTATTCTCCCACTAACTGCAGCTCAGATCATGTAAAAGATGAGTTTTGCGGAAAGATTTCTGGCCTACTCCAAAACGTTAGGCGCTGTGATGTAGTAATAGTGGCTCATGACTTTAATGCTCAATTAGCTGAACTAAGCGAAATGGAGAGACACCTGGGTGGATCTGATGGTGTTATGGCACAGAGAACAGATAATCACATGTGATATATGATTAGCCGGAAAATATAATAAACTGAAAAAAGAAAAAAAGAAGTGATTTCCAGTTTATAATGACACTCCATACGTAACAAGTAACTTTTCTACCAAACTGAGATAATAGTACAACTTCCATTGTAAAAGTTGTCATTTCTGTCAGGTTCAATACCTATAGTGTTTGAACATCATCCACGCTAATAACGTAAAAATAACTACTCAGTAAGCTAAGCCGCTGTCTCACCTTTTTTACACCTTAAATTCTGGTATAGCAGGGATTTCGTGCACCATTATAAGGATATACGTAACATAAAGTTCAACCAACCCAGTAGATGAAGTTCGGAAACCCTATTACAATTGTATGCTTAACTTTGAAACTACTTCACTGGTTCCAACATGCGCGGGTAGTGATTTCACGATCATTTTGACCAGATTCTTGTAATGCAAACATAGTTGACCTTCCAAGAAAACACCCTACACTAGTAATGCAGTACAGATCGAAACACTGAACAGTACATTTGTTATTTACACTCTTATTTTTTCCACTGACCCTACTCACGCTGGTGGTTATGGTGTAACTCGTATGGTGAGCCAAGATCCTACTTAAAAACAACGTCAGACACTTATTCAATAACGTCGTCCGGCAGCAACCACTTTGTCTAACTAAATTTCTTGCTCTCACTTGTAATTCTCCTCCCAACAACAAAAAGCAAAACAACTTTCTAAGCGTGCAAACCACAGTTCACACTTTACAGCATTAAATACAGGTTAAGCTACAGAGATGGCACCCATGCAATACATTTACATAAAAGGTCCAGTGATACGAAATGCACAAAAACTAATTCATCACTATCAACATTTTTTTTTCACTTTAACCTCCCTTTATCCCACTCGTATCCACCTTTGTCCTACATCTATTTACACTCTTATTTTCTTCCACTAACCCTGCTCACGCTGATTTATCACCCGTCGTCTCTAGTTAAAGGATTCGAGGTCGCAGAATGTTATCCGCGATTACTTGTTGATACACTCGAAACTGCATGATGTAGCTTTTAACGCCCGAATACTGAACCAAATTCAACAACAGATTTCCTTAGCTATGACCTTAGAATATCGCACCGTCTTTGTATACTTCGTCACCGAAACGCTCATAGAGGATCTGAGTGGTTTCCCTTATTTGAACTCACCATATCAAGATAAAGAAGCATCTGGATTCATACTTTGAGTTTCTAGAAGCCGTTGTGCTGCTCCACATTGTCTTGCTGTTGTAGGCATAGCATTAAGTCCTTGGGCAGAACTAGCTCTCTTAGACTGGATCACAGTAGACAGTCGTCTGTGCGCTGTCCAACTAAACAGAACAGTAAGGACTCGGAAAGATAGGGACACTCGTCGTTGCCTCTTCGTCATCTCTGCCTATTCTCCCACTAACTGCAGCTCAGATCATGTAAAAGATGAGTTTTGCGGAAAGATTTCTGGCCTACTCCAAAACGTTAGGCGCTGTGATGTAGTAATAGTGGCTCATGACTTTAATGCTCAATTAGCTGAACTAAGCGAAATGGAGAGACACCTGGGTGGATCTGATGGTGTTATGGCACAGAGAACAGATAATCACATGTGATATATGATTAGCCGGAAAATATAATAAACTGAAAAAGAAAAAAAAAAGAAGTGATTTCCAGTTTATAATGACACTCCATACGTAACAAGTAACTTTTCTACCAAACTGAGATAATAGTACAACTTCCATTGTAAAAGTTGTCATTTCTGTCAGGTTCAATACCTATAGTGTTTGAACATCATCCACGCTAATAACGTAAAAATAACTACTCAGTAAGCTAAGCCGCTGTCTCACCTTTTTTACACCTTAAATTCTGGTATAGCAGGGATTTCGTGCACCATTATAAGGATATACGTAACATAAAGTTCAACCAACCCAGTAGATGAAGTTCGGAAACCCTATTACAATTGTATGCTTAACTTTGAAACTACTTCACTGGTTCCAACATGCGCGGGTAGTGATTTCACGATCATTTTGACCAGATTCTTGTAATGCAAACATAGTTGACCTTCCAAGAAAACACCCTACACTAGTAATGCAGTACAGATCGAAACACTGAACAGTACATTTGTTATTTACACTCTTATTTTTCCACTGACCCTACTCACGCTGGTGGTTATGGTGTAACTCGTATGGTGAGCCAAGATCCTACTTAAAAACAACGTCAGACACTTATTCAATAACGTCGTCCGGCAGCAACCACTTTGTCTAACTAAATTTCTTGCTCTCACTTGTAATTCTCCTCCCAACAACAAAAAGCAAAACAACTTTCTAAGCGTGCAAACCACAGTTCACACTTTACAGCATTAAATACAGGTTAAGCTACAGAGATGGCACCCATGCAATACATTTACATAAAAGGTCCAGTGATACGAAATGCACAAAAACTAATTCATCACTATCAACATTTTTTTTTCACTTTAACCTCCCTTTATCCCACTCGTATCCACCTTTGTCCTACATCTATTTACACTCTTATTTTCTTCCACTAACCCTGCTCACGCTGATTTATCACCCGTCGTCTCTAGTTAAAGGATTCGAGGTCGCAGAATGTTATCCGCGATTACTTGTTGATACACTCGAAACTGCATGATGTAGCTTTTAACGCCCGAATACTGAACCAAATTCAACAACAGATTTCCTTAGCTATGACCTTAGAATATCGCACCGTCTTTGTATACTTCGTCACCGAAACGCTCATAGAGGATCTGAGTGGTTTCCCTTATTTGAACTCACCATATCAAGATAAAGAAGCATCTGGATTCATACTTTGAGTTTCTAGAATCCGTTGTGCTGCTCCACATTGTCTTGCTGTTATAGGCATAGCATTAAGTCCTTGGGCAGAACTAGCTCTCTTAGACTGGATCACAGTAGACAGTCGTCTGTGCGCTGTCCAACTAAACAGAACAGTAAGGACTCGGAAAGATAGGGACACTCGTCGTTGCCTCTTCGTCATCTCTGCCTATTCTCCCACTAACTGCAGCTCAGATCATGTAAAAGATGAGTTTTGCGGAAAGATTTCTGGCCTACTCCAAAACGTTAGGCGCTGTGATGTAGTAATAGTGGCTCATGACTTTAATGCTCAATTAGCTGAACTAAGCGAAATGGAGAGACACCTGGGTGGATCTGATGGTGTTATGGCACAGAGAACAGATAATCACATGTGATATTTGATTAGCCGGAAAATATAATAAACTGAAAAAGAAAAAAAAGAAGTGATTTCCAGTTTATAATGACACTCCATACGTAACAAGTAACTTTTCTACCAAACTGAGATAATAGTACAACTTCCATTGTAAAAGTTGTCATTTCTGTCAGGTTCAATACCTATAGTGTTTGAACATCATCCACGCTAATAACGTAAAAATAACTACTCAGTAAGCTAAGCCGCTGTCTCACCTTTTTTACACCTTAAATTCTGGTATAGCAGGGATTTCGTGCACCATTATAAGGATATACGTAACATAAAGTTCAACCAACCCAGTAGATGAAGTTCGGAAACCCTATTACAATTGTATGCTTAACTTTGAAACTACTTCACTGGTTCCAACATGCGCGGGTAGTGATTTCACGATCATTTTGACCAGATTCTTGTAATGCAAACATAGTTGACCTTCCAAGAAAACACCCTACACTAGTAATGCAGTACAGATCGAAACACTGAACAGTACATTTGTTATTTACACTCTTATTTTTTCCACTGACCCTACTCACGCTGGTGGTTATGGTGTAACTCGTATGGTGAGCCATGATCCTACTTCAGTTTCAGTTTCAGTTTCAGTTTGGGAAGGACAGGAGGCTCGATGGCCTATGTTAGTCCTGGCAATGGTGGTCTCTCAGTTGATCCAACTTTCTTTTGAAAGTGTCGACGGATGGAGCCTCAACGACGTGCTGAGGTAGTGAATTCCACTCGTTGATGATTCGATGGGAAAGTCGATAGTCAGCTGACAAGTAATTTGTTCTCGGCTTATGAACTTTTTGGAGTGTCCTCGTAAATTCTCTGTTTTGGAAGACAAGAAAAATGAGGGCATGTTAGGTGCAAATTTATCACTAAGCAATTTGTAGACTGTAATCAAGTCCCCTCTAGTTCTGCGATATGACAACGGGAAAAGGTTCAGCTTGGCCAGTCAAGATTCATACGGAAGCTTCGCTATTGCGGGAACCAGCTTAGTCGCCGTTCTTTGAACCTTTTCCAGAAGCTCACTGTCTTTTTTAAAGCAGGGGCTAGCCGCCTGTATGCAGTACTCAAGTTTAGGACGAACGAACACTGTATACAAAGTCAAAAACGTCTTAGTGTCGACATGACTAAAAGCCCTACGTATTGACCATAACGTTCTAAAACTTTTGGCGGCTATTGCACGGCAGTGTGCAGTAGTCTTTAAGTCTTGACTAACGATAACTCCTAAGTCATTATATGTCTGGACGACAGGTAGCTCAGTGTTATTCATCGTATATGTATCTGTGCCTTGATGACCGATATGCATCACAACACACTTGGAAGTATTTATCGGCAACTGCCATGTTTGAGACCATTCAGATAACTTCTTCAGGTCATTTTGAAGTTCTAAGCTATCACTCTTACATCGTATCGTTCTCCATATCTTGACATCGTCAGCATATAGCAAGACCGATGATGATAGGAGACAAGGAAGGTCATTTACATATAAGAGGAATAGCACTGGCCCCAAAACTGTACCCTGGGGCACTCCACTAAGCACAGTTTCCCAGCTAGATAACTTTGAGTTCACCCTTACTCTTTGTTGACGCCCAACTAAGAAGTCTTTTATCCACATCAATAAATTACCTCCAATCCCGATATGTCTTAACTTATATAACAGCCGGTTGTGCGGAACTTTATCAAAAGCTTTACTGAAATCAATGAAGGCGACGTCTACAGGTAGCTTTTGGTCCTTAAGAGCACACCAGCTTTCACGAGCCACTAATAAGTTAGTGAGACAAGAATAACCTATTCTGAAGCCATGCTGCTTCTCCGAGAGGATCCGGTTTTTATCGAGATACTTAAACAGCTCCTTCCGAATAATCTTTTCTAAGATTTTAACAACCACACTAGTTAGGCTAACGGGGCGGTAGTTCTCAGGTTTGTGTTTCGTGCCTGTTTTGAAGACAGGACTTACTATGGCGTTTTTCCAATCTTTCGGTAAGCGACCCTGCGTAACGGATAGGTTAAAGCATGTACTTAAAGGGTTCGCAACGAAGTTAGATAATTCCTTCAGTAGCCTAGGATGTAATTCATCGGGCCCCGTGGATTTACCTATGTCAAGCTTATTTAGCAGACCAAAGACATCGAGTTCTTTAATGGTCACGCTATCTAGTGTATGTATGGGGGATCTGTATACGCTGACGAGAAGGGTGCTTCTATGGTATACACGTTGCTAAAGTAGTTCGAGAACGCTTGAGCCTTACCAAAGTCGTCCTCCACTAATGATGAAGCAGTACTGTCTCCCCATAGAGCAGGAATATTTCCTTTTCTCCTTGTCCTTTGGTTTATAAAGGAATACAAGCGTTTAGGACATTCTATGGATTCCTTAACAAGTTTTTCTTCGTACAATTTTCTAGACTTACGGAGGGTCGAGGCACAAGTGTTCCGAGCCTTTCGATACTGAGATTTTGACTCATCAGTCCCCAGTAACCTAAATCTATCCCACGTTTTCCTTTTCTTACGGAGAAGGATACGGACCTCCCTACTGAACCATGGTGGTGAGTTTTTCGGCCCCTTTGGTATAGTCCAAGGGATGTGAGGTGTGGTAACTTTTAAGTATGATTTTCGAAATGCGTCCCAGGCCGTTTCAATGGAGGACTCTGGGTCTATTGTCCAATCTATTAACGATGCTGAGTGCATGATGTCTGGTATGTTTGCTTTCCAGACGTTGGGTCTGGACTGGACTGACGCGTCCTCATGACTGGCAGTTATATGGAAGTCGAAAGTTAAAACTGCGTGGTCACTTTTACCTAAGGGTGGCATATGGTGGAGGTTCGCAACATCATCCTCATAGTGAGTCAGTATAAGATCTAATAAGGATGATTCAGTGTCCGGGTCGTACCTAGTCGCTTCTTTCACATGTTGCACTAGGGCACATGTGATAACCGCATCAACTAGTTCCTGCTCGAAGGAATTTTCTGACGATTCAGTTCGCAGATTTTCCCAGTCTACCATAGGTGCATTAAAGTCCCCTAGGATTAGACATCGACCACTTTGGGACCAAGTATTGAGACTGCTTAACAGGATCTCATTTGCCTCACAGCTTGGACTGCGATAGACCAAACCAATCAGCAGCTCTTGTCCCTTGCATTTTAAGCGAAGACTAACTAATTCACACGTCCCACTCTCATGGGATACACTATCGATAATGGTAAATGGGATAGCATTCCTAATGAATAGAGCTACTCCCCCTCCTTTGCGCTTTTGTGTTCTGTCGGCCCTTACTAACGTAAAGCCCTCGAAATCAAGTTCTATACTATCTATAGCCTGTGTCAGCCAGGTTTCTGTTACTGCGATTATATCTGGCTTTATAGAGTCAATCTGCACACCTAGTTCCGATCGCTTATTAAGTAAGCTTCGTGCATTGGTGTAACAGATCCGAAGCCTGTTTAAGTGCCTTCGTGCTTCACCCAGAGCGGCTTCGGCATCATTCTCTGTCGAAGTCTTACAACCCGAAAATTTACAATTTTCAGGTCCTTTTCGCCAGCGTCTAACCTATGTTGTGGTTCTTTCTCGGCTTCCCGTCTTTTAACACGGTCTGCCAACGGTAGGTCCTTTCGGATAAAGACTCCTGAACCCTTTAATTTGTGTCCATTTTGTAAAATTAGGTCACGTTCGTTTGAAGAGCCGAATACTACTTTAAGCAGTCTGGAATGATTTGGTTTCGAGTCCGTTAGACTCCCTAGTCTATACACCTTTAGCAAGGTGACCCCAGTCATATTTTGAGGCATGAGTTGATTAAGCAGCTGCCTAATCAGTACAATGTCATGCTCAAAACGAGCTTTAGGTTCAGAGCTATCGCTCTCCTTAATTCTATGAAAAATAGCTGACCTGTCGCTATGATCAGTTTTCGATTTTTCAACCACTTTTACGGGGGCAGGTTTCCCTTTTATATCAATACTTTTCTTTCTTACAACCTTTACCCATTCGTCAACGCTGCTGGTAGAAGCAATAGCAGTTGCGTCAAACCTAGTGTTGGGTTTTGGGGGGTTGTCGACGACCTGAGGGGTCGTGTTATGTTTACCATTTGAAACCGATCGAGCCTTGCGATTGCGGCTCCTAGGCGTTTCCTGTTGGATCCCATCTGGGAGACGGGGAACAGAAGACCCTACTTTTCTTGAGCTTTTTTTAAGGCAGGCCCCTTTGAAGACTGCTTTTCCTTCTTTGACGGGCGTGAGTCATCTATCACCGGACTCACCTTAGTTTCCTTCACATTGATTTGCGTGTCAACAGATCGAGTGCTGTTTGACGCGTTCCGACTATGCTTTTTGAAACACTTCTTTGCAGCATCAACCAGTGAGATGGCCTCGGTTAACAAGCTGTTTGCATCCGAGCAGCACTGTTGACAAAGCCACACACAACCCTTCTTACTGAAACGTTTGAAAGCAGCAGGCAAAAACAACGTCAGACACTTATTCAATAACGTCGTCCGGCAGCAACCACTTTGTCTAACTAAATTTCTTGCTCTCACTTGTAATTCTCCTCCCAACAACAAAAAGCAAAACAACTTTCTAAGCGTGCAAACCACAGTTCACACTTTACAGCATTAAATACAGGTTAAGCTACAGAGATGGCACCCATGCAATACATTTACATAAATGGTTCAGTGAATTATTAATTAACATTATACGAAGAAATAATAACAACAGCAATAACAATAAGCTCAGCATTGAAATATACAATATGAGGAATTAACAAATAACAACAGAAAATACATATTTGAGACTGACCCAATAACAAAACTGTCACTTTGGCTTTAAATATGCACACTTTGTAGACAAAAATGTTGCATGGGTGAAACTCTACTTTATGGACGACCTTTGAACGAATTTTTAAGTGACCTTGAGAACATTAGCGAATCAGAAAAGAGTTAGTATAAAGTAAAAATATATTATAAAAAAGTAATGAATTACAATGGATATTCTTCTTTTACATGATTTAAGAACTTGTTCGAGCAGATTTTTTTCTCCAACATATAGTACAACGACATACAATGTCATCGCGGCAGTCTGCACATCGTGCTGCGGTCATTTAATTGCCGCAGTCACAGACACAGGAACTTCTTAACAGTGCCATCTGCTGTAGTCTCTCAACGATCACCTATTCTCTAAAATCTGCTGTAAAACGATCTTTTCTCCAGGGCACAACATGGTTTTCGGGAAGGCCTATCTTGCTTGACAAATCTTCTCATTGCACGAGAAGAGTGGGCTGCGGCAAAGGATCGGAATGCTCCTGTGGATGTAATTTTCATAGATCTAAGTAAAGCCTTTGATAAGGTTTCACACTCTGGTCTTAAATTCAAACTGAAACGTTTTGGAATCCATAACACAGTCGTCGATTGGATAAGTAACTTTCTCCATGACAGGAGACAAAGGGTAAGGGTTAATGGGGCTCTCTCCTCGTGGGTACCTGTAAAATGTGGGGTTCCCCAAGGCACAATCCTAGGTCCTCTTCTCTTTTTACTTTATGTAAATGAATTGCCAACTGTAGCAAAATCATCCGTTCTACTCTTCGCTGATGACATAAAGATTTGGAGACCCATACATAGTATGTCGAATAGAATAGTATTACAGGACGATCTTAGCTCATTGGTGGCATGGTTAGACAGGTGGTCACTAGAAGTAAATCCTAATAAGAGTGTAGTGATGCAGTTAAATAACTCTGATGAATCGTATGACTATACACTACGTGGATTCGTGCTACACAAAGCAAGAAACTATAAAGACTTAGGAGTTATATTAAGCAATGATCTCAAAACGACTAGTCACTGTAAGGCTGCTGCTGCAAAAGGCTATAGGGTATTATGGTCAATTCGTAGGTCTTTTCAGTATTTAGATGATGAAATGTTTGGATTACTATACCCGATTTATGTGCAACCACATTTAGAATACGGGATTCAAGTAGCGAGTCGTCGAGACTCGCATCGACGACCATTCGAATCAGCATACGAAGGACCCTTCAAAGTTCTTCAACGTGAATCTAAGTACTATATAGTCGATAAGAACGAAACAAACGATAGCATCAGCATCGTTCGCTTAAAAGCAGCGTATTTAGAAGGAAATCCTATCTACGTGGATTTTCCTTCGGTGCAATCGCACAACACGACTCCTACACTCATAATTCCTCAACCGACAACCAACACTAGCGATGATACACCGAATGTGTCTGATAATAAACCTAAAACGACGCGTTCTGGAAGAAGAGTAAGATTTCCAGAACATTTAAACGACTACTGCACGTAAGGCACTACTCGACATTTTATATTATCTCGATTTTTCTTTTTACGATATATAATATTTCAAAAAAAAACAATTTTAGTATGCCTATATATTTATATTTTTATTGAAAACAAAAAACAAAAAAATTATTTTTTTTAACGCTATTACGTGTGTTTGAATTTATTTTCCATTTTTTCGCCGACATTGTGTTTTTACGCACATACGAGTGTATTTTGACATGCACTTACACTTTCTTTTTTCCTTTCTAGGACGGCTGGAAAAGAACGATGCAGTTTACGAGGAGTCGAAATTTTCGTTGTAACTCTTTCTTTTTTTACTATGTTGTACCTCGGTCCCATATAGTAAGGAAAGACGACCAGACGCTGCTACACTTAGTAAGCTATCAGAAGAGTGTTTACCAACGACAAACTCGTTGAGTGTAAACTTCTGGCTGGCCACGTCTTAGGGTCGTCACTGCCCCACTAGGGGGAGAGTGATCTGTAGCGGTAAATAAATCCTCAAAACAAATATTTCTAAGTTCTCGACATTGGATGCTGACCATATATTTTAGTGGACTCATCTAGCTGAAGGCGCTCGGTCATGCATCCGCACCAGATCACGTGTGGTAACGCCGTGCTCAACATCAACCGCAATCGCTAGCTAGATTAGATCAGAGAATTCCGATATATTGGTTATCGCCAAATACACTCTTCCGATCTCCTCGACTCTGTCTTTTGATTTCTTTGGGTGGGAACGAAATACATTAGAAGGTGTTACTGGTAGAAGCGTTGTCAAACACTGAATACCTGTCACATGCTCAAGCTGAACTAAGCGAAATGGAGAGACACCTGGGTGGATCTGATGGTGTTATGGCACAGAGAACAGATAATCACATGTGATATTTGATTAGCCGGAAAATATAATAAACTGAAAAAGAAAAAAAAAGAAGTGATTTCCAGTTTATAATGACACTCCATACGTAACAAGTAACTTTTCTACCAAACTGAGATAATAGTACAACTTCCATTGTAAAAGTTGTCATTTCTGTCAGGTTCAATACCTATAGTGTTTGAACATCATCCACGCTAATAACGTAAAAATAACTACCCAGTAAGCTAAGCCGCTGTCTCACCTTTTTTACACCTTAAATTCTGGTATAGCAGGGATTTCGTGCACCATTATAAGGATATACGTAACATAAAGTTCAACCAACCCAGTAGATGAAGTTCGGAAACCCTATTACAATTGTATGCTTAACTTTGAAACTACTTCACTGGTTCCAACATGCGCGGGTAGTGATTTCACGATCATTTTGACCAGATTCTTGTAATGCAAACATAGTTGACCTTCCAAGAAAACACCCTACACTAGTAATGCAGTACAGATCGAAACACTGAACAGTACATTTGTTATTTACACTCTTATTTTTTCCACTGACCCTACTCACGCTGGTGGTTATGGTGTAACTCGTATGGTGAGCCAAGATCCTACTTAAAAACAACGTCACACACTTATTCAATAACGTCGTCCGGCAGCAACCACTTTGTCTAACTAAATTTCTTGCTCTCACTTGTAATTCTCCTCCCAACAACAAAAAGCAAAACAACTTTCTAAGCGTGCAAACCACAGTTCACACTTTACAGCATTAAATACAGGTTAAGCTACAGAGATGGCACCCATGCAATACATTTACATAAATGGTTCAGTGAATTATTAATTAACATTATACGAAGAAATAATAACAACAGCAATAACAATAAGCTCAGCATTGAAATATACAATATGAGGAATTAACAAATAACAACAGAAAATACATATTTGAGACTGACCCAATAACAAAACTGTCACTTTGGCTTTAAATATGCACACTTTGTAGACAAAAATGTTGCATGGGTGAAACTCTACTTTATGGACGACCTTTGAACGAATTTTTAAGTGACCTTGAGAACATTAGCGAATCAGAAAAGAGTTAGTATAAAGTAAAAATATATTATAAAAAAGTAATGAATTACAATGGATATTCTTCTTTTACATGATTTAAGAACTTGTTCGAGCAGATTTTTTTCTCCAACATATAGTACAACGACATACAATGTCATCGCGGCAGTCTGCACATCGTGCTGCGGTCATTTAATTGCCGCAGTCACAGACACAGGAACTTCTTAACAGTGCCATCTGCTGTAGTCTCTCAACGATCACCTATTCTCTAAAATCTGCTGTAAAACGATCTTTTCTCCAGGGCACAACATGGTTTTCGGGAAGGCCTATCTTGCTTGACAAATCTTCTCATTGCACGAGAAGAGTGGGCTGCGGCAAAGGATCGGAATGCTCCTGTGGATGTAATTTTCATAGATCTAAGTAAAGCCTTTGATAAGGTTTCACACTCTGGTCTTAAATTCAAACTGAAACGTTTTGGAATCCATAACACAGTCGTCGATTGGATAAGTAACTTTCTCCATGACAGGAGACAAAGGGTAAGGGTTAATGGGGCTCTCTCCTCGTGGGTACCTGTAAAATGTGGGGTTCCCCAAGGCACAATCCTAGGTCCTCTTCTCTTTTTACTTTATGTAAATGAATTGCCAACTGTAGCAAAATCATCCGTTCTACTCTTCGCTGATGACATAAAGATTTGGAGACCCATACATAGTATGTCGAATAGAATAGTATTACAGGACGATCTTAGCTCATTGGTGGCATGGTTAGACAGGTGGTCACTAGAAGTAAATCCTAATAAGAGTGTAGTGATGCAGTTAAATAACTCTGATGAATCGTATGACTATACACTACGTGGATTCGTGCTACACAAAGCAAGAAACTATAAAGACTTAGGAGTTATATTAAGCAATGATCTCAAAACGACTAGTCACTGTAAGGCTGCTGCTGCAAAAGGCTATAGGGTATTATGGTCAATTCGTAGGTCTTTTCAGTATTTAGATGATGAAATGTTTGGATTACTATACCCGATTTATGTGCAACCACATTTAGAATACGGGATTCAAGTAGCGAGTCGTCGAGACTCGCATCGACGACCATTCGAATCAGCATACGAAGGACCCTTCAAAGTTCTTCAACGTGAATCTAAGTACTATATAGTCGATAAGAACGAAACAAACGATAGCATCAGCATCGTTCGCTTAAAAGCAGCGTATTTAGAAGGAAATCCTATCTACGTGGATTTTCCTTCGGTGCAATCGCACAACACGACTCCTACACTCATAATTCCTCAACCGACAACCAACACTAGCGATGATACACCGAATGTGTCTGATAATAAACCTAAAACGACGCGTTCTGGAAGAAGAGTAAGATTTCCAGAACATTTAAACGACTACTGCACGTAAGGCACTACTCGACATTTTATATTATCTCGATTTTTCCTTTTACGATATATAATATTTCAAAAAAAAACAATTTTAGTATGCCTATATATTTATATTTTTATTGAAAACAAAAAACAAAAAAATTATTTTTTTTAACGCTATTACGTGTGTTTGAATTTATTTTCCATTTTTTCGCCGACATTGTGTTTTTACGCACATACGAGTGTATTTTGACATGCACTTACACTTTCTTTTTTCCTTTCTAGGACGGCTGGAAAAGAACGATGCAGTTTACGAGGAGTCGAAATTTTCGTTGTAACTCTTTCTTTTTTTACTATGTTGTACCTCGGTCCCATATAGTAAGGAAAGACGACCAGACGCTGCTACACTTAGTAAGCTATCAGAAGAGTGTTTACCAACGACAAACTCGTTGAGTGTAAACTTCTGGCTGGCCACGTCTTAGGGTCGTCACTGCCCCACTAGGGGGAGAGTGATCTGTAGCGGTAAATAAATCCTCAAAACAAATATTTCTAAGTTCTCGACATTGGATGCTGACCATATATTTTAGTGGACTCATCTAGCTGAAGGCGCTCGGTCATGCATCCGCACCAGATCACGTGTGGTAACGCCGTGCTCAACATCAACCGCAATCGCTAGCTAGATTAGATCAGAGAATTCCGATATATTGGTTATCGCCAAATACACTCTTCCGATCTCCTCGACTCTGTCTTTTGATTTCTTTGGGTGGGAACGAAATACATTAGAAGGTGTTACTGGTAGAAGCGTTGTCAAACACTGAATACCTGTCACATGCTCAAGCTGAACTAAGCGAAATGGAGAGACACCTGGGTGGATCTGATGGTGTTATGGCACAGAGAACAGATAATCACATGTGATATTTGATTAGCCGGAAAATATAATAAACTGAAAAAGAAAAAAAAGAAGTGATTTCCAGTTTATAATGACACTCCATACGTAACAAGTAACTTTTCTACCAAACTGAGATAATAGTACAACTTCCATTGTAAAAGTTGTCATTTCTGTCAGGTTCAATACCTATAGTGTTTGAACATCATCCACGCTAATAACGTAAAAATAACTACCCAGTAAGCTAAGCCGCTGTCTCACCTTTTTTACACCTTAAATTCTGGTATAGCAGGGATTTCGTGCACCATTATAAGGATATACGTAACATAAAGTTCAACCAACCCAGTAGATGAAGTTCGGAAACCCTATTACAATTGTATGCTTAACTTTGAAACTACTTCACTGGTTCCAACATGCGCGGGTAGTGATTTCACGATCATTTTGACCAGATTCTTGTAATGCAAACATAGTTGACCTTCCAAGAAAACACCCTACACTAGTAATGCAGTACAGATCGAAACACTGAACAGTACATTTGTTATTTACACTCTTATTTTTTCCACTGACCCTACTCACGCTGGTGGTTATGGTGTAACTCGTATGGTGAGCCAAGATCCTACTTAAAAACAACGTCACACACTTATTCAATAACGTCGTCCGGCAGCAACCACTTTGTCTAACTAAATTTCTTGCTCTCACTTGTAATTCTCCTCCCAACAACAAAAAGCAAAACAACTTTCTAAGCGTGCAAACCACAGTTCACACTTTACAGCATTAAATACAGGTTAAGCTACAGAGATGGCACCCATGCAATACATTTACATAAATGGTTCAGTGAATTATTAATTAACATTATACGAAGAAATAATAACAACAGCAATAACAATAAGCTCAGCATTGAAATATACAATATGAGGAATTAACAAATAACAACAGAAAATACATATTTGAGACTGACCCAATAACAAAACTGTCACTTTGGCTTTAAATATGCACACTTTGTAGACAAAAATGTTGCATGGGTGAAACTCTACTTTATGGACGACCTTTGAACGAATTTTTAAGTGACCTTGAGAACATTAGCGAATCAGAAAAGAGTTAGTATAAAGTAAAAATATATTATAAAAAAGTAATGAATTACAATGGATATTCTTCTTTTACATGATTTAAGAACTTGTTCGAGCAGATTTTTTTCTCCAACATATAGTACAACGACATACAATGTCATCGCGGCAGTCTGCACATCGTGCTGCGGTCATTTAATTGCCGCAGTCACAGACACAGGAACTTCTTAACAGTGCCATCTGCTGTAGTCTCTCAACGATCACCTATTCTCTAAAATCTGCTGTAAAACGATCTTTTCTCCAGGGCACAACATGGTTTTCGGGAAGGCCTATCTTGCTTGACAAATCTTCTCATTGCACGAGAAGAGTGGGCTGCGGCAAAGGATCGGAATGCTCCTGTGGATGTAATTTTCATAGATCTAAGTAAAGCCTTTGATAAGGTTTCACACTCTGGTCTTAAATTCAAACTGAAACGTTTTGGAATCCATAACACAGTCGTCGATTGGATAAGTAACTTTCTCCATGACAGGAGACAAAGGGTAAGGGTTAATGGGGCTCTCTCCTCGTGGGTACCTGTAAAATGTGGGGTTCCCCAAGGCACAATCCTAGGTCCTCTTCTCTTTTACTTTATGTAAATGAATTGCCAACTGTAGCAAAATCATCCGTTCTACTCTTCGCTGATGACATAAAGATTTGGAGACCCATACATAGTATGTCGAATAGAATAGTATTACAGGACGATCTTAGCTCATTGGTGGCATGGTTAGACAGGTGGTCACTAGAAGTAAATCCTAATAAGAGTGTAGTGATGCAGTTAAATAACTCTGATGAATCGTATGACTATACACTACGTGGATTCGTGCTACACAAAGCAAGAAACTATAAAGACTTAGGAGTTATATTAAGCAATGATCTCAAAACGACTAGTCACTGTAAGGCTGCTGCTGCAAAAGGCTATAGGGTATTATGGTCAATTCGTAGGTCTTTTCAGTATTTAGATGATGAAATGTTTGGATTACTATACCCGATTTATGTGCAACCACATTTAGAATACGGGATTCAAGTAGCGAGTCGTCGAGACTCGCATCGACGACCATTCGAATCAGCATACGAAGGACCCTTCAAAGTTCTTCAACGTGAATCTAAGTACTATATAGTCGATAAGAACGAAACAAACGATAGCATCAGCATCGTTCGCTTAAAAGCAGCGTATTTAGAAGGAAATCCTATCTACGTGGATTTTCCTTCGGTGCAATCGCACAACACGACTCCTACACTCATAATTCCTCAACCGACAACCAACACTAGCGATGATACACCGAATGTGTCTGATAATAAACCTAAAACGACGCGTTCTGGAAGAAGAGTAAGATTTCCAGAACATTTAAACGACTACTGCACGTAAGGCACTACTCGACATTTTATATTATCTCGATTTTTCTTTTTACGATATATAATATTTCAAAAAAAAACAATTTTAGTATGCCTATATATTTATATTTTTATTGAAAACAAAAAACAAAAAAATTATTTTTTTTAACGCTATTACGTGTGTTTGAATTTATTTTCCATTTTTTCGCCGACATTGTGTTTTTACGCACATACGAGTGTATTTTGACATGCACTTACACTTTCTTTTTCCTTTCTAGGACGGCTGGAAAAGAACGATGCAGTTTACGAGGAGTCGAAATTTTCGTTGTAACTCTTTCTTTTTTACTATGTTGTACCTCGGTCCCATATAGTAAGGAAAGACGACCAGACGCTGCTACACTTAGTAAGCTATCAGAAGAGTGTTTACCAACGACAAACTCGTTGAGTGTAAACTTCTGGCTGGCCACGTCTTAGGGTCGTCACTGCCCCACTAGGGGGAGAGTGATCTGTAGCGGTAAATAAATCCTCAAAACAAATATTTCTAAGTTCTCGACATTGGATGCTGACCATATATTTTAGTGGACTCATCTAGCTGAAGGCGCTCGGTCATGCATCCGCACCAGATCACGTGTGGTAACGCCGTGCTCAACATCAACCGCAATCGCTAGCTAGATTAGATCAGAGAATTCCGATATATTGGTTATCGCCAAATACACTCTTCCGATCTCCTCGACTCTGTCTTTTGATTTCTTTGGGTGGGAACGAAATACATTAGAAGGTGTTACTGGTAGAAGCGTTGTCAAACACTGAATACCTGTCACATGCTCAAGCTGAACTAAGCGAAATGGAGAGACACCTGGGTGGATCTGATGGTGTTATGGCACAGAGAACAGATAATCACATGTGATATTTGATTAGCCGGAAAATATAATAAACTGAAAAAGAAAAAAAAGAAGTGATTTCCAGTTTATAATGACACTCCATACGTAACAAGTAACTTTTCTACCAAACTGAGATAATAGTACAACTTCCATTGTAAAAGTTGTCATTTCTGTCAGGTTCAATACCTATAGTGTTTGAACATCATCCACGCTAATAACGTAAAAATAACTACCCAGTAAGCTAAGCCGCTGTCTCACCTTTTTTACACCTTAAATTCTGGTATAGCAGGGATTTCGTGCACCATTATAAGGATATACGTAACATAAAGTTCAACCAACCCAGTAGATGAAGTTCGGAAACCCTATTACAATTGTATGCTTAACTTTGAAACTACTTCACTGGTTCCAACATGCGCGGGTAGTGATTTCACGATCATTTTGACCAGATTCTTGTAATGCAAACATAGTTGACCTTCCAAGAAAACACCCTACACTAGTAATGCAGTACAGATCGAAACACTGAACAGTACATTTGTTATTTACACTCTTATTTTTTCCACTGACCCTACTCACGCTGGTGGTTATGGTGTAACTCGTATGGTGAGCCAAGATCCTACTTAAAAACAACGTCACACACTTATTCAATAACGTCGTCCGGCAGCAACCACTTTGTCTAACTAAATTTCTTGCTCTCACTTGTAATTCTCCTCCCAACAACAAAAAGCAAAACAACTTTCTAAGCGTGCAAACCACAGTTCACACTTTACAGCATTAAATACAGGTTAAGCTACAGAGATGGCACCCATGCAATACATTTACATAAATGGTTCAGTGAATTATTAATTAACATTATACGAAGAAATAATAACAACAGCAATAACAATAAGCTCAGCATTGAAATATACAATATGAGGAATTAACAAATAACAACAGAAAATACATATTTGAGACTGACCCAATAACAAAACTGTCACTTTGGCTTTAAATATGCACACTTTGTAGACAAAAATGTTGCATGGGTGAAACTCTACTTTATGGACGACCTTTGAACGAATTTTTAAGTGACCTTGAGAACATTAGCGAATCAGAAAAGAGTTAGTATAAAGTAAAAATATATTATAAAAAAGTAATGAATTACAATGGATATTCTTCTTTTACATGATTTAAGAACTTGTTCGAGCAGATTTTTTTCTCCAACATATAGTACAACGACATACAATGTCATCGCGGCAGTCTGCACATCGTGCTGCGGTCATTTAATTGCCGCAGTCACAGACACAGGAACTTCTTAACAGTGCCATCTGCTGTAGTCTCTCAACGATCACCTATTCTCTAAAATCTGCTGTAAAACGATCTTTTCTCCAGGGCACAACATGGTTTTCGGGAAGGCCTATCTTGCTTGACAAATCTTCTCATTGCACGAGAAGAGTGGGCTGCGGCAAAGGATCGGAATGCTCCTGTGGATGTAATTTTCATAGATCTAAGTAAAGCCTTTGATAAGGTTTCACACTCTGGTCTTAAATTCAAACTGAAACGTTTTGGAATCCATAACACAGTCGTCGATTGGATAAGTAACTTTCTCCATGACAGGAGACAAAGGGTAAGGGTTAATGGGGCTCTCTCCTCGTGGGTACCTGTAAAATGTGGGGTTCCCAAGGCACAATCCTAGGTCCTCTTCTCTTTTTACTTTATGTAAATGAATTGCCAACTGTAGCAAAATCATCCGTTCTACTCTTCGCTGATGACATAAAGATTTGGAGACCCATACATAGTATGTCGAATAGAATAGTATTACAGGACGATCTTAGCTCATTGGTGGCATGGTTAGACAGGTGGTCACTAGAAGTAAATCCTAATAAGAGTGTAGTGATGCAGTTAAATAACTCTGATGAATCGTATGACTATACACTACGTGGATTCGTGCTACACAAAGCAAGAAACTATAAAGACTTAGGAGTTATATTAAGCAATGATCTCAAAACGACTAGTCACTGTAAGGCTGCTGCTGCAAAAGGCTATAGGGTATTATGGTCAATTCGTAGGTCTTTTCAGTATTTAGATGATGAAATGTTTGGATTACTATACCCGATTTATGTGCAACCACATTTAGAATACGGGATTCAAGTAGCGAGTCGTCGAGACTCGCATCGACGACCATTCGAATCAGCATACGAAGGACCCTTCAAAGTTCTTCAACGTGAATCTAAGTACTATATAGTCGATAAGAACGAAACAAACGATAGCATCAGCATCGTTCGCTTAAAAGCAGCGTATTTAGAAGGAAATCCTATCTACGTGGATTTTCCTTCGGTGCAATCGCACAACACGACTCCTACACTCATAATTCCTCAACCGACAACCAACACTAGCGATGATACACCGAATGTGTCTGATAATAAACCTAAAACGACGCGTTCTGGAAGAAGAGTAAGATTTCCAGAACATTTAAACGACTACTGCACGTAAGGCACTACTCGACATTTTATATTATCTCGATTTTTCCTTTTACGATATATAATATTTCAAAAAAAAACAATTTTAGTATGCCTATATATTTATATTTTTATTGAAAACAAAAAACAAAAAAATTATTTTTTTTAACGCTATTACGTGTGTTTGAATTTATTTTCCATTTTTTCGCCGACATTGTGTTTTTACGCACATACGAGTGTATTTTGACATGCACTTACACTTTCTTTTTTCCTTTCTAGGACGGCTGGAAAAGAACGATGCAGTTTACGAGGAGTCGAAATTTTCGTTGTAACTCTTTCTTTTTTTACTATGTTGTACCTCGGTCCCATATAGTAAGGAAAGACGACCAGACGCTGCTACACTTAGTAAGCTATCAGAAGAGTGTTTACCAACGACAAACTCGTTGAGTGTAAACTTCTGGCTGGCCACGTCTTAGGGTCGTCACTGCCCCACTAGGGGGAGAGTGATCTGTAGCGGTAAATAAATCCTCAAAACAAATATTTCTAAGTTCTCGACATTGGATGCTGACCATATATTTTAGTGGACTCATCTAGCTGAAGGCGCTCGGTCATGCATCCGCACCAGATCACGTGTGGTAACGCCGTGCTCAACATCAACCGCAATCGCTAGCTAGATTAGATCAGAGAATTCCGATATATTGGTTATCGCCAAATACACTCTTCCGATCTCCTCGACTCTGTCTTTTGATTTCTTTGGGTGGGAACGAAATACATTAGAAGGTGTTACTGGTAGAAGCGTTGTCAAACACTGAATACCTGTCACATGCTCAAGCTGAACTAAGCGAAATGGAGAGACACCTGGGTGGATCTGATGGTGTTATGGCACAGAGAACAGATAATCACATGTGATATTTGATTAGCCGGAAAATATAATAAACTGAAAAAGAAAAAAAAGAAGTGATTTCCAGTTTATAATGACACTCCATACGTAACAAGTAACTTTTCTACCAAACTGAGATAATAGTACAACTTCCATTGTAAAAGTTGTCATTTCTGTCAGGTTCAATACCTATAGTGTTTGAACATCATCCACGCTAATAACGTAAAAATAACTACTCAGTAAGCTAAGCCGCTGTCTCACCTTTTTTACACCTTAAATTCTGGTATAGCAGGGATTTCGTGCACCATTATAAGGATATACGTAACATAAAGTTCAACCAACCCAGTAGATGAAGTTCGGAAACCCTATTACAATTGTATGCTTAACTTTGAAACTACTTCACTGGTTCCAACATGCGCGGGTAGTGATTTCACGATCATTTTGACCAGATTCTTGTAATGCAAACATAGTTGACCTTCCAAGAAAACACCCTACACTAGTAATGCAGTACAGATCGAAACACTGAACAGTACATTTGTTATTTACACTCTTATTTTTTCCACTGACCCTACTCACGCTGGTGGTTATGGTGTAACTCGTATGGTGAGCCAAGATCCTACTTAAAAACAACGTCACACACTTATTCAATAACGTCGTCCGGCAGCAACCACTTTGTCTAACTAAATTTCTTGCTCTCACTTGTAATTCTCCTCCCAACAACAAAAAGCAAAACAACTTTCTAAGCGTGCAAACCACAGTTCACACTTTACAGCATTAAATACAGGTTAAGCTACAGAGATGGCACCCATGCAATACATTTACATAAATGGTTCAGTGAATTATTAATTAACATTATACGAAGAAATAATAACAACAGCAATAACAATAAGCTCAGCATTGAAATATACAATATGAGGAATTAACAAATAACAACAGAAAATACATATTTGAGACTGACCCAATAACAAAACTGTCACTTTGGCTTTAAATATGCACACTTTGTAGACAAAAATGTTGCATGGGTGAAACTCTACTTTATGGACGACCTTTGAACGAATTTTTAAGTGACCTTGAGAACATTAGCGAATCAGAAAAGAGTTAGTATAAAGTAAAAATATATTATAAAAAAGTAATGAATTACAATGGATATTCTTCTTTTACATGATTTAAGAACTTGTTCGAGCAGATTTTTTTCTCCAACATATAGTACAACGACATACAATGTCATCGCGGCAGTCTGCACATCGTGCTGCGGTCATTTAATTGCCGCAGTCACAGACACAGGAACTTCTTAACAGTGCCATCTGCTGTAGTCTCTCAACGATCGCCTATTCTCTAAAATCTGCTGTAAAACGATCTTTTCTCCAGGGCACAACATGGTTTTCGGGAAGGCCTATCTTGCTTGACAAATCTTCTCATTGCACGAGAAGAGTGGGCTGCGGCAAAGGATCGGAATGCTCCTGTGGATGTAATTTTCATAGATCTAAGTAAAGCCTTTGATAAGGTTTCACACTCTGGTCTTAAATTCAAACTGAAACGTTTTGGAATCCATAACACAGTCGTCGATTGGATAAGTAACTTTCTCCATGACAGGAGACAAAGGGTAAGGGTTAATGGGGCTCTCTCCTCGTGGGTACCTGTAAAATGTGGGGTTCCCCAAGGCACAATCCTAGGTCCTCTTCTCTTTTTACTTTATGTAAATGAATTGCCAACTGTAGCAAAATCATCCGTTCTACTCTTCGCTGATGACATAAAGATTTGGAGACCCATACATAGTATGTCGAATAGAATAGTATTACAGGACGATCTTAGCTCATTGGTGGCATGGTTAGACAGGTGGTCACTAGAAGTAAATCCTAATAAGAGTGTAGTGATGCAGTTAAATAACTCTGATGAATCGTATGACTATACACTACGTGGATTCGTGCTACACAAAGCAAGAAACTATAAAGACTTAGGAGTTATATTAAGCAATGATCTCAAAACGACTAGTCACTGTAAGGCTGCTGCTGCAAAAGGCTATAGGGTATTATGGTCAATTCGTAGGTCTTTTCAGTATTTAGATGATGAAATGTTTGGATTACTATACCCGATTTATGTGCAACCACATTTAGAATACGGGATTCAAGTAGCGAGTCGTCGAGACTCGCATCGACGACCATTCGAATCAGCATACGAAGGACCCTTCAAAGTTCTTCAACGTGAATCTAAGTACTATATAGTCGATAAGAACGAAACAAACGATAGCATCAGCATCGTTCGCTTAAAAGCAGCGTATTTAGAAGGAAATCCTATCTACGTGGATTTTCCTTCGGTGCAATCGCACAACACGACTCCTACACTCATAATTCCTCAACCGACAACCAACACTAGCGATGATACACCGAATGTGTCTGATAATAAACCTAAAACGACGCGTTCTGGAAGAAGAGTAAGATTTCCAGAACATTTAAACGACTACTGCACGTAAGGCACTACTCGACATTTTATATTATCTCGATTTTTCCTTTTACGATATATAATATTTCAAAAAAAAACAATTTTAGTATGCCTATATATTTATATTTTTATTGAAAACAAAAAACAAAAAAATTATTTTTTTTAACGCTATTACGTGTGTTTGAATTTATTTTCCATTTTTTCGCCGACATTGTGTTTTTACGCACATACGAGTGTATTTTGACATGCACTTACACTTTCTTTTTTCCTTTCTAGGACGGCTGGAAAAGAACGATGCAGTTTACGAGGAGTCGAAATTTTCGTTGTAACTCTTTCTTTTTTTACTATGTTGTACCTCGGTCCCATATAGTAAGGAAAGACGACCAGACGCTGCTACACTTAGTAAGCTATCAGAAGAGTGTTTACCAACGACAAACTCGTTGAGTGTAAACTTCTGGCTGGCCACGTCTTAGGGTCGTCACTGCCCCACTAGGGGGAGAGTGATCTGTAGCGGTAAATAAATCCTCAAAACAAATATTTCTAAGTTCTCGACATTGGATGCTGACCATATATTTTAGTGGACTCATCTAGCTGAAGGCGCTCGGTCATGCATCCGCACCAGATCACGTGTGGTAACGCCGTGCTCAACATCAACCGCAATCGCTAGCTAGATTAGATCAGAGAATTCCGATATATTGGTTATCGCCAAATACACTCTTCCGATCTCCTCGACTCTGTCTTTTGATTTCTTTGGGTGGGAACGAAATACATTAGAAGGTGTTACTGGTAGAAGCGTTGTCAAACACTGAATACCTGTCACATGCTCAAGCTGAACTAAGCGAAATGGAGAGACACCTGGGTGGATCTGATGGTGTTATGGCACAGAGAACAGATAATCACATGTGATATTTGATTAGCCGGAAAATATAATAAACTGAAAAAGAAAAAAAAGAAGTGATTTCCAGTTTATAATGACACTCCATACGTAACAAGTAACTTTTCTACCAAACTGAGATAATAGTACAACTTCCATTGTAAAAGTTGTCATTTCTGTCAGGTTCAATACCTATAGTGTTTGAACATCATCCACGCTAATAACGTAAAAATAACTACTCAGTAAGCTAAGCCGCTGTCTCACCTTTTTTACACCTTAAATTCTGGTATAGCAGGGATTTCGTGCACCATTATAAGGATATACGTAACATAAAGTTCAACCAACCCAGTAGATGAAGTTCGGAAACCCTATTACAATTGTATGCTTAACTTTGAAACTACTTCACTGGTTCCAACATGCGCGGGTAGTGATTTCACGATCATTTTGACCAGATTCTTGTAATGCAAACATAGTTGACCTTCCAAGAAAACACCCTACACTAGTAATGCAGTACAGATCGAAACACTGAACAGTACATTTGTTATTTACACTCTTATTTTTTCCACTGACCCTACTCACGCTGGTGGTTATGGTGTAACTCGTATGGTGAGCCAAGATCCTACTTAAAAACAACGTCACACACTTATTCAATAACGTCGTCCGGCAGCAACCACTTTGTCTAACTAAATTTCTTGCTCTCACTTGTAATTCTCCTCCCAACAACAAAAAGCAAAACAACTTTCTAAGCGTGCAAACCACAGTTCACACTTTACAGCATTAAATACAGGTTAAGCTACAGAGATGGCACCCATGCAATACATTTACATAAATGGTTCAGTGAATTATTAATTAACATTATACGAAGAAATAATAACAACAGCAATAACAATAAGCTCAGCATTGAAATATACAATATGAGGAATTAACAAATAACAACAGAAAATACATATTTGAGACTGACCCAATAACAAAACTGTCACTTTGGCTTTAAATATGCACACTTTGTAGACAAAAATGTTGCATGGGTGAAACTCTACTTTATGGACGACCTTTGAACGAATTTTTAAGTGACCTTGAGAACATTAGCGAATCAGAAAAGAGTTAGTATAAAGTAAAAATATATTATAAAAAAGTAATGAATTACAATGGATATTCTTCTTTTACATGATTTAAGAACTTGTTCGAGCAGATTTTTTTCTCCAACATATAGTACAACGACATACAATGTCATCGCGGCAGTCTGCACATCGTGCTGCGGTCATTTAATTGCCGCAGTCACAGACACAGGAACTTCTTAACAGTGCCATCTGCTGTAGTCTCTCAACGATCACCTATTCTCTAAAATCTGCTGTAAAACGATCTTTTCTCCAGGGCACAACATGGTTTTCGGGAAGGCCTATCTTGCTTGACAAATCTTCTCATTGCACGAGAAGAGTGGGCTGCGGCAAAGGATCGGAATGCTCCTGTGGATGTAATTTTCATAGATCTAAGTAAAGCCTTTGATAAGGTTTCACACTCTGGTCTTAAATTCAAACTGAAACGTTTTGGAATCCATAACACAGTCGTCGATTGGATAAGTAACTTTCTCCATGACAGGAGACAAAGGGTAAGGGTTAATGGGGCTCTCTCCTCGTGGGTACCTGTAAAATGTGGGGTTCCCCAAGGCACAATCCTAGGTCCTCTTCTCTTTTTACTTTATGTAAATGAATTGCCAACTGTAGCAAAATCATCCGTTCTACTCTTCGCTGATGACATAAAGATTTGGAGACCCATACATAGTATGTCGAATAGAATAGTATTACAGGACGATCTTAGCTCATTGGTGGCATGGTTAGACAGGTGGTCACTAGAAGTAAATCCTAATAAGAGTGTAGTGATGCAGTTAAATAACTCTGATGAATCGTATGACTATACACTACGTGGATTCGTGCTACACAAAGCAAGAAACTATAAAGACTTAGGAGTTATATTAAGCAATGATCTCAAAACGACTAGTCACTGTAAGGCTGCTGCTGCAAAAGGCTATAGGGTATTATGGTCAATTCGTAGGTCTTTTCAGTATTTAGATGATGAAATGTTTGGATTACTATACCCGATTTATGTGCAACCACATTTAGAATACGGGATTCAAGTAGCGAGTCGTCGAGACTCGCATCGACGACCATTCGAATCAGCATACGAAGGACCCTTCAAAGTTCTTCAACGTGAATCTAAGTACTATATAGTCGATAAGAACGAAACAAACGATAGCATCAGCATCGTTCGCTTAAAAGCAGCGTATTTAGAAGGAAATCCTATCTACGTGGATTTTCCTTCGGTGCAATCGCACAACACGACTCCTACACTCATAATTCCTCAACCGACAACCAACACTAGCGATGATACACCGAATGTGTCTGATAATAAACCTAAAACGACGCGTTCTGGAAGAAGAGTAAGATTTCCAGAACATTTAAACGACTACTGCACGTAAGGCACTACTCGACATTTTATATTATCTCGATTTTTCCTTTTACGATATATAATATTTCAAAAAAAAAACAATTTTAGTATGCCTATATATTTATATTTTTATTGAAAACAAAAAACAAAAAAATTATTTTTTTTAACGCTATTACGTGTGTTTGAATTTATTTTCCATTTTTTCGCCGACATTGTGTTTTTACGCACATACGAGTGTATTTTGACATGCACTTACACTTTCTTTTTTCCTTTCTAGGACGGCTGGAAAAGAACGATGCAGTTTACGAGGAGTCGAAATTTTCGTTGTAACTCTTTCTTTTTTTACTATGTTGTACCTCGGTCCCATATAGTAAGGAAAGACGACCAGACGCTGCTACACTTAGTAAGCTATCAGAAGAGTGTTTACCAACGACAAACTCGTTGAGTGTAAACTTCTGGCTGGCCACGTCTTAGGGTCGTCACTGCCCCACTAGGGGGAGAGTGATCTGTAGCGGTAAATAAATCCTCAAAACAAATATTTCTAAGTTCTCGACATTGGATGCTGACCATATATTTTAGTGGACTCATCTAGCTGAAGGCGCTCGGTCATGCATCCGCACCAGATCACGTGTGGTAACGCCGTGCTCAACATCAACCGCAATCGCTAGCTAGATTAGATCAGAGAATTCCGATATATTGGTTATCGCCAAATACACTCTTCCGATCTCCTCGACTCTGTCTTTTGATTTCTTTGGGTGGGAACGAAATACATTAGAAGGTGTTACTGGTAGAAGCGTTGTCAAACACTGAATACCTGTCACATGCTCAAGCTGAACTAAGCGAAATGGAGAGACACCTGGGTGGATCTGATGGTGTTATGGCACAGAGAACAGATAATCACATGTGATATTTGATTAGCCGGAAAATATAATAAACTGAAAAAGAAAAAAAAGAAGTGATTTCCAGTTTATAATGACACTCCATACGTAACAAGTAACTTTTCTACCAAACTGAGATAATAGTACAACTTCCATTGTAAAAGTTGTCATTTCTGTCAGGTTCAATACCTATAGTGTTTGAACATCATCCACGCTAATAACGTAAAAATAACTACTCAGTAAGCTAAGCCGCTGTCTCACCTTTTTTACACCTTAAATTCTGGTATAGCAGGGATTTCGTGCACCATTATAAGGATATACGTAACATAAAGTTCAACCAACCCAGTAGATGAAGTTCGGAAACCCTATTACAATTGTATGCTTAACTTTGAAACTACTTCACTGGTTCCAACATGCGCGGGTAGTGATTTCACGATCATTTTGACCAGATTCTTGTAATGCAAACATAGTTGACCTTCCAAGAAAACACCCTACACTAGTAATGCAGTACAGATCGAAACACTGAACAGTACATTTGTTATTTACACTCTTATTTTTTCCACTGACCCTACTCACGCTGGTGGTTATGGTGTAACTCGTATGGTGAGCCAAGATCCTACTTAAAAACAACGTCACACACTTATTCAATAACGTCGTCCGGCAGCAACCACTTTGTCTAACTAAATTTCTTGCTCTCACTTGTAATTCTCCTCCCAACAACAAAAAGCAAAACAACTTTCTAAGCGTGCAAACCACAGTTCACACTTTACAGCATTAAATACAGGTTAAGCTACAGAGATGGCACCCATGCAATACATTTACATAAATGGTTCAGTGAATTATTAATTAACATTATACGAAGAAATAATAACAACAGCAATAACAATAAGCTCAGCATTGAAATATACAATATGAGGAATTAACAAATAACAACAGAAAATACATATTTGAGACTGACCCAATAACAAAACTGTCACTTTGGCTTTAAATATGCACACTTTGTAGACAAAAATGTTGCATGGGTGAAACTCTACTTTATGGACGACCTTTGAACGAATTTTTAAGTGACCTTGAGAACATTAGCGAATCAGAAAAGAGTTAGTATAAAGTAAAAATATATTATAAAAAAGTAATGAATTACAATGGATATTCTTCTTTTACATGATTTAAGAACTTGTTCGAGCAGATTTTTTTCTCCAACATATAGTACAACGACATACAATGTCATCGCGGCAGTCTGCACATCGTGCTGCGGTCATTTAATTGCCGCAGTCACAGACACAGGAACTTCTTAACAGTGCCATCTGCTGTAGTCTCTCAACGATCGCCTATTCTCTAAAATCTGCTGTAAAACGATCTTTTCTCCAGGGCACAACATGGTTTTCGGAAAGGCCTATCTTGCTTGACAAATCTTCTCATTGCACGAGAAGAGTGGGCTGCGGCAAAGGATCGGAATGCTCCTGTGGATGTAATTTTCATAGATCTAAGTAAAGCCTTTGATAAGGTTTCACACTCTGGTCTTAAATTCAAACTGAAACGTTTTGGAATCCATAACACAGTCGTCGATTGGATAAGTAACTTTCTCCATGACAGGAGACAAAGGGTAAGGGTTAATGGGGCTCTCTCCTCGTGGGTACCTGTAAAATGTGGGGTTCCCCAAGGCACAATCCTAGGTCCTCTTCTCTTTTTACTTTATGTAAATGAATTGCCAACTGTAGCAAAATCATCCGTTCTACTCTTCGCTGATGACATAAAGATTTGGAGACCCATACATAGTATGTCGAATAGAATAGTATTACAGGACGATCTTAGCTCATTGGTGGCATGGTTAGACAGGTGGTCACTAGAAGTAAATCCTAATAAGAGTGTAGTGATGCAGTTAAATAACTCTGATGAATCGTATGACTATACACTACGTGGATTCGTGCTACACAAAGCAAGAAACTATAAAGACTTAGGAGTTATATTAAGCAATGATCTCAAAACGACTAGTCACTGTAAGGCTGCTGCTGCAAAAGGCTATAGGGTATTATGGTCAATTCGTAGGTCTTTTCAGTATTTAGATGATGAAATGTTTGGATTACTATACCCGATTTATGTGCAACCACATTTAGAATACGGGATTCAAGTAGCGAGTCGTCGAGACTCGCATCGACGACCATTCGAATCAGCATACGAAGGACCCTTCAAAGTTCTTCAACGTGAATCTAAGTACTATATAGTCGATAAGAACGAAACAAACGATAGCATCAGCATCGTTCGCTTAAAAGCAGCGTATTTAGAAGGAAATCCTATCTACGTGGATTTTCCTTCGGTGCAATCGCACAACACGACTCCTACACTCATAATTCCTCAACCGACAACCAACACTAGCGATGATACACCGAATGTGTCTGATAATAAACCTAAAACGACGCGTTCTGGAAGAAGAGTAAGATTTCCAGAACATTTAAACGACTACTGCACGTAAGGCACTACTCGACATTTTATATTATCTCGATTTTTCCTTTTACGATATATAATATTTCAAAAAAAAAACAATTTTAGTATGCCTATATATTTATATTTTTATTGAAAACAAAAAACAAAAAAATTATTTTTTTTAACGCTATTACGTGTGTTTGAATTTATTTTCCATTTTTTCGCCGACATTGTGTTTTTACGCACATACGAGTGTATTTTGACATGCACTTACACTTTCTTTTTTCCTTTCTAGGACGGCTGGAAAAGAACGATGCAGTTTACGAGGAGTCGAAATTTTCGTTGTAACTCTTTCTTTTTTTACTATGTTGTACCTCGGTCCCATATAGTAAGGAAAGACGACCAGACGCTGCTACACTTAGTAAGCTATCAGAAGAGTGTTTACCAACGACAAACTCGTTGAGTGTAAACTTCTGGCTGGCCACGTCTTAGGGTCGTCACTGCCCCACTAGGGGGAGAGTGATCTGTAGCGGTAAATAAATCCTCAAAACAAATATTTCTAAGTTCTCGACATTGGATGCTGACCATATATTTTAGTGGACTCATCTAGCTGAAGGCGCTCGGTCATGCATCCGCACCAGATCACGTGTGGTAACGCCGTGCTCAACATCAACCGCAATCGCTAGCTAGATTAGATCAGAGAATTCCGATATATTGGTTATCGCCAAATACACTCTTCCGATCTCCTCGACTCTGTCTTTTGATTTCTTTGGGTGGGAACGAAATACATTAGAAGGTGTTACTGGTAGAAGCGTTGTCAAACACTGAATACCTGTCACATGCTCAAGCTGAACTAAGCGAAATGGAGAGACACCTGGGTGGATCTGATGGTGTTATGGCACAGAGAACAGATAATCACATGTGATATTTGATTAGCCGGAAAATATAATAAACTGAAAAAGAAACAAAAAGAAGTGATTTCCAGTTTATAATGACACTCCATACGTAACAAGTAACTTTTCTACCAAACTGAGATAATAGTACAACTTCCATTGTAAAAGTTGTCATTTCTGTCAGGTTCAATACCTATAGTGTTTGAACATCATCCACGCTAATAACGTAAAAATAACTACTCAGTAAGCTAAGCCGCTGTCTCACCTTTTTACACCTTAAATTCTGGTATAGCAGGGATTTCGTGCACCATTATAAGGATATACGTAACATAAAGTTCAACCAACCCAGTAGATGAAGTTCGGAAACCCTATTACAATTGTATGCTTAACTTTGAAACTACTTCACTGGTTCCAACATGCGCGGGTAGTGATTTCACGATCATTTTGACCAGATTCTTGTAATGCAAACATAGTTGACCTTCCAAGAAAACACCCTACACTAGTAATGCAGTACAGATCGAAACACTGAACAGTACATTTGTTATTTACACTCTTATTTTTTCCACTGACCCTACTCACGCTGGTGGTTATGGTGTAACTCGTATGGTGAGCCAAGATCCTACTTAAAAACAACGTCACACACTTATTCAATAACGTCGTCCGGCAGCAACCACTTTGTCTAACTAAATTTCTTGCTCTCACTTGTAATTCTCCTCCCAACAACAAAAAGCAAAACAACTTTCTAAGCGTGCAAACCACAGTTCACACTTTACAGCATTAAATACAGGTTAAGCTACAGAGATGGCACCCATGCAATACATTTACATAAATGGTTCAGTGAATTATTAATTAACATTATACGAAGAAATAATAACAACAGCAATAACAATAAGCTCAGCATTGAAATATACAATATGAGGAATTAACAAATAACAACAGAAAATACATATTTGAGACTGACCCAATAACAAAACTGTCACTTTGGCTTTAAATATGCACACTTTGTAGACAAAAATGTTGCATGGGTGAAACTCTACTTTATGGACGACCTTTGAACGAATTTTTAAGTGACCTTGAGAACATTAGCGAATCAGAAAAGAGTTAGTATAAAGTAAAAATATATTATAAAAAAGTAATGAATTACAATGGATATTCTTCTTTTACATGATTTAAGAACTTGTTCGAGCAGATTTTTTTCTCCAACATATAGTACAACGACATACAATGTCATCGCGGCAGTCTGCACATCGTGCTGCGGTCATTTAATTGCCGCAGTCACAGACACAGGAACTTCTTAACAGTGCCATCTGCTGTAGTCTCTCAACGATCACCTATTCTCTAAAATCTGCTGTAAAACGATCTTTTCTCCAGGGCACAACATGGTTTTCGGAAAGGCCTATCTTGCTTGACAAATCTTCTCATTGCACGAGAAGAGTGGGCTGCGGCAAAGGATCGGAATGCTCCTGTGGATGTAATTTTCATAGATCTAAGTAAAGCCTTTGATAAGGTTTCACACTCTGGTCTTAAATTCAAACTGAAACGTTTTGGAATCCATAACACAGTCGTCGATTGGATAAGTAACTTTCTCCATGACAGGAGACAAAGGGTAAGGGTTAATGGGGCTCTCTCCTCGTGGGTACCTGTAAAATGTGGGGTTCCCCAAGGCACAATCCTAGGTCCTCTTCTCTTTTTACTTTATGTAAATGAATTGCCAACTGTAGCAAAATCATCCGTTCTACTCTTCGCTGATGACATAAAGATTTGGAGACCCATACATAGTATGTCGAATAGAATAGTATTACAGGACGATCTTAGCTCATTGGTGGCATGGTTAGACAGGTGGTCACTAGAAGTAAATCCTAATAAGAGTGTAGTGATGCAGTTAAATAACTCTGATGAATCGTATGACTATACACTACGTGGATTCGTGCTACACAAAGCAAGAAACTATAAAGACTTAGGAGTTATATTAAGCAATGATCTCAAAACGACTAGTCACTGTAAGGCTGCTGCTGCAAAAGGCTATAGGGTATTATGGTCAATTCGTAGGTCTTTTCAGTATTTAGATGATGAAATGTTTGGATTACTATACCCGATTTATGTGCAACCACATTTAGAATACGGGATTCAAGTAGCGAGTCGTCGAGACTCGCATCGACGACCATTCGAATCAGCATACGAAGGACCCTTCAAAGTTCTTCAACGTGAATCTAAGTACTATATAGTCGATAAGAACGAAACAAACGATAGCATCAGCATCGTTCGCTTAAAAGCAGCGTATTTAGAAGGAAATCCTATCTACGTGGATTTTCCTTCGGTGCAATCGCACAACACGACTCCTACACTCATAATTCCTCAACCGACAACCAACACTAGCGATGATACACCGAATGTGTCTGATAATAAACCTAAAACGACGCGTTCTGGAAGAAGAGTAAGATTTCCAGAACATTTAAACGACTACTGCACGTAAGGCACTACTCGACATTTTATATTATCTCGATTTTTCCTTTTACGATATATAATATTTCAAAAAAAAACAATTTTAGTATGCCTATATATTTATATTTTTATTGAAAACAAAAAACAAAAAAATTATTTTTTTTAACGCTATTACGTGTGTTTGAATTTATTTTCCATTTTTTCGCCGACATTGTGTTTTTACGCACATACGAGTGTATTTTGACATGCACTTACACTTTCTTTTTTCCTTTCTAGGACGGCTGGAAAAGAACGATGCAGTTTACGAGGAGTCGAAATTTTCGTTGTAACTCTTTCTTTTTTACTATGTTGTACCTCGGTCCCATATAGTAAGGAAAGACGACCAGACGCTGCTACACTTAGTAAGCTATCAGAAGAGTGTTTACCAACGACAAACTCGTTGAGTGTAAACTTCTGGCTGGCCACGTCTTAGGGTCGTCACTGCCCCACTAGGGGGAGAGTGATCTGTAGCGGTAAATAAATCCTCAAAACAAATATTTCTAAGTTCTCGACATTGGATGCTGACCATATATTTTAGTGGACTCATCTAGCTGAAGGCGCTCGGTCATGCATCCGCACCAGATCACGTGTGGTAACGCCGTGCTCAACATCAACCGCAATCGCTAGCTAGATTAGATCAGAGAATTCCGATATATTGGTTATCGCCAAATACACTCTTCCGATCTCCTCGACTCTGTCTTTTGATTTCTTTGGGTGGGAACGAAATACATTAGAAGGTGTTACTGGTAGAAGCGTTGTCAAACACTGAATACCTGTCACATGCTCAAGCTGAACTAAGCGAAATGGAGAGACACCTGGGTGGATCTGATGGTGTTATGGCACAGAGAACAGATAATCACATGTGATATTTGATTAGCCGGAAAATATAATAAACTGAAAAAGAAAAAAAAGAAGTGATTTCCAGTTTATAATGACACTCCATACGTAACAAGTAACTTTTCTACCAAACTGAGATAATAGTACAACTTCCATTGTAAAAGTTGTCATTTCTGTCAGGTTCAATACCTATAGTGTTTGAACATCATCCACGCTAATAACGTAAAAATAACTACTCAGTAAGCTAAGCCGCTGTCTCACCTTTTTTACACCTTAAATTCTGGTATAGCAGGGATTTCGTGCACCATTATAAGGATATACGTAACATAAAGTTCAACCAACCCAGTAGATGAAGTTCGGAAACCCTATTACAATTGTATGCTTAACTTTGAAACTACTTCACTGGTTCCAACATGCGCGGGTAGTGATTTCACGATCATTTTGACCAGATTCTTGTAATGCAAACATAGTTGACCTTCCAAGAAAACACCCTACACTAGTAATGCAGTACAGATCGAAACACTGAACAGTACATTTGTTATTTACACTCTTATTTTTTCCACTGACCCTACTCACGCTGGTGGTTATGGTGTAACTCGTATGGTGAGCCAAGATCCTACTTAAAAACAACGTCACACACTTATTCAATAACGTCGTCCGGCAGCAACCACTTTGTCTAACTAAATTTCTTGCTCTCACTTGTAATTCTCCTCCCAACAACAAAAAGCAAAACAACTTTCTAAGCGTGCAAACCACAGTTCACACTTTACAGCATTAAATACAGGTTAAGCTACAGAGATGGCACCCATGCAATACATTTACATAAATGGTTCAGTGAATTATTAATTAACATTATACGAAGAAATAATAACAACAGCAATAACAATAAGCTCAGCATTGAAATATACAATATGAGGAATTAACAAATAACAACAGAAAATACATATTTGAGACTGACCCAATAACAAAACTGTCACTTTGGCTTTAAATATGCACACTTTGTAGACAAAAATGTTGCATGGGTGAAACTCTACTTTATGGACGACCTTTGAACGAATTTTTAAGTGACCTTGAGAACATTAGCGAATCAGAAAAGAGTTAGTATAAAGTAAAAATATATTATAAAAAAGTAATGAATTACAATGGATATTCTTCTTTTACATGATTTAAGAACTTGTTCGAGCAGATTTTTTTCTCCAACATATAGTACAACGACATACAATGTCATCGCGGCAGTCTGCACATCGTGCTGCGGTCATTTAATTGCCGCAGTCACAGACACAGGAACTTCTTAACAGTGCCATCTGCTGTAGTCTCTCAACGATCACCTATTCTCTAAAATCTGCTGTAAAACGATCTTTTCTCCAGGGCACAACATGGTTTTCGGAAAGGCCTATCTTGCTTGACAAATCTTCTCATTGCACGAGAAGAGTGGGCTGCGGCAAAGGATCGGAATGCTCCTGTGGATGTAATTTTCATAGATCTAAGTAAAGCCTTTGATAAGGTTTCACACTCTGGTCTTAAATTCAAACTGAAACGTTTTGGAATCCATAACACAGTCGTCGATTGGATAAGTAACTTTCTCCATGACAGGAGACAAAGGGTAAGGGTTAATGGGGCTCTCTCCTCGTGGGTACCTGTAAAATGTGGGGTTCCCCAAGGCACAATCCTAGGTCCTCTTCTCTTTTTACTTTATGTAAATGAATTGCCAACTGTAGCAAAATCATCCGTTCTACTCTTCGCTGATGACATAAAGATTTGGAGACCCATACATAGTATGTCGAATAGAATAGTATTACAGGACGATCTTAGCTCATTGGTGGCATGGTTAGACAGGTGGTCACTAGAAGTAAATCCTAATAAGAGTGTAGTGATGCAGTTAAATAACTCTGATGAATCGTATGACTATACACTACGTGGATTCGTGCTACACAAAGCAAGAAACTATAAAGACTTAGGAGTTATATTAAGCAATGATCTCAAAACGACTAGTCACTGTAAGGCTGCTGCTGCAAAAGGCTATAGGGTATTATGGTCAATTCGTAGGTCTTTTCAGTATTTAGATGATGAAATGTTTGGATTACTATACCCGATTTATGTGCAACCACATTTAGAATACGGGATTCAAGTAGCGAGTCGTCGAGACTCGCATCGACGACCATTCGAATCAGCATACGAAGGACCCTTCAAAGTTCTTCAACGTGAATCTAAGTACTATATAGTCGATAAGAACGAAACAAACGATAGCATCAGCATCGTTCGCTTAAAAGCAGCGTATTTAGAAGGAAATCCTATCTACGTGGATTTTCCTTCGGTGCAATCGCACAACACGACTCCTACACTCATAATTCCTCAACCGACAACCAACACTAGCGATGATACACCGAATGTGTCTGATAATAAACCTAAAACGACGCGTTCTGGAAGAAGAGTAAGATTTCCAGAACATTTAAACGACTACTGCACGTAAGGCACTACTCGACATTTTATATTATCTCGATTTTTCCTTTTACGATATATAATATTTCAAAAAAAAAACAATTTTAGTATGCCTATATATTTATATTTTTATTGAAAACAAAAACAAAAAAATTATTTTTTTTAACGCTATTACGTGTGTTTGAATTTATTTTCCATTTTTTCGCCGACATTGTGTTTTTACGCACATACGAGTGTATTTTGACATGCACTTACACTTTCTTTTTTCCTTTCTAGGACGGCTGGAAAAGAACGATGCAGTTTACGAGGAGTCGAAATTTTCGTTGTAACTCTTTCTTTTTTTACTATGTTGTACCTCGGTCCCATATAGTAAGGAAAGACGACCAGACGCTGCTACACTTAGTAAGCTATCAGAAGAGTGTTTACCAACGACAAACTCGTTGAGTGTAAACTTCTGGCTGGCCACGTCTTAGGGTCGTCACTGCCCCACTAGGGGGAGAGTGATCTGTAGCGGTAAATAAATCCTCAAAACAAATATTTCTAAGTTCTCGACATTGGATGCTGACCATATATTTTAGTGGACTCATCTAGCTGAAGGCGCTCGGTCATGCATCCGCACCAGATCACGTGTGGTAACGCCGTGCTCAACATCAACCGCAATCGCTAGCTAGATTAGATCAGAGAATTCCGATATATTGGTTATCGCCAAATACACTCTTCCGATCTCCTCGACTCTGTCTTTTGATTTCTTTGGGTGGGAACGAAATACATTAGAAGGTGTTACTGGTAGAAGCGTTGTCAAACACTGAATACCTGTCACATGCTCAAGCTGAACTAAGCGAAATGGAGAGACACCTGGGTGGATCTGATGGTGTTATGGCACAGAGAACAGATAATCACATGTGATATTTGATTAGCCGGAAAATATAATAAACTGAAAAAGAAAAAAAAGAAGTGATTTCCAGTTTATAATGACACTCCATACGTAACAAGTAACTTTTCTACCAAACTGAGATAATAGTACAACTTCCATTGTAAAAGTTGTCATTTCTGTCAGGTTCAATACCTATAGTGTTTGAACATCATCCACGCTAATAACGTAAAAATAACTACTCAGTAAGCTAAGCCGCTGTCTCACCTTTTTTACACCTTAAATTCTGGTATAGCAGGGATTTCGTGCACCATTATAAGGATATACGTAACATAAAGTTCAACCAACCCAGTAGATGAAGTTCGGAAACCCTATTACAATTGTATGCTTAACTTTGAAACTACTTCACTGGTTCCAACATGCGCGGGTAGTGATTTCACGATCATTTTGACCAGATTCTTGTAATGCAAACATAGTTGACCTTCCAAGAAAACACCCTACACTAGTAATGCAGTACAGATCGAAACACTGAACAGTACATTTGTTATTTACACTCTTATTTTTTCCACTGACCCTACTCACGCTGGTGGTTATGGTGTAACTCGTATGGTGAGCCAAGATCCTACTTAAAAACAACGTCACACACTTATTCAATAACGTCGTCCGGCAGCAACCACTTTGTCTAACTAAATTTCTTGCTCTCACTTGTAATTCTCCTCCCAACAACAAAAAGCAAAACAACTTTCTAAGCGTGCAAACCACAGTTCACACTTTACAGCATTAAATACAGGTTAAGCTACAGAGATGGCACCCATGCAATACATTTACATAAATGGTTCAGTGAATTATTAATTAACATTATACGAAGAAATAATAACAACAGCAATAACAATAAGCTCAGCATTGAAATATACAATATGAGGAATTAACAAATAACAACAGAAAATACATATTTGAGACTGACCCAATAACAAAACTGTCACTTTGGCTTTAAATATGCACACTTTGTAGACAAAAATGTTGCATGGGTGAAACTCTACTTTATGGACGACCTTTGAACGAATTTTTAAGTGACCTTGAGAACATTAGCGAATCAGAAAAGAGTTAGTATAAAGTAAAAATATATTATAAAAAAGTAATGAATTACAATGGATATTCTTCTTTTACATGATTTAAGAACTTGTTCGAGCAGATTTTTTTCTCCAACATATAGTACAACGACATACAATGTCATCGCGGCAGTCTGCACATCGTGCTGCGGTCATTTAATTGCCGCAGTCACAGACACAGGAACTTCTTAACAGTGCCATCTGCTGTAGTCTCTCAACGATCACCTATTCTCTAAAATCTGCTGTAAAACGATCTTTTCTCCAGGGCACAACATGGTTTTCGGAAAGGCCTATCTTGCTTGACAAATCTTCTCATTGCACGAGAAGAGTGGGCTGCGGCAAAGGATCGGAATGCTCCTGTGGATGTAATTTTCATAGATCTAAGTAAAGCCTTTGATAAGGTTTCACACTCTGGTCTTAAATTCAAACTGAAACGTTTTGGAATCCATAACACAGTCGTCGATTGGATAAGTAACTTTCTCCATGACAGGAGACAAAGGGTAAGGGTTAATGGGGCTCTCTCCTCGTGGGTACCTGTAAAATGTGGGGTTCCCCAAGGCACAATCCTAGGTCCTCTTCTCTTTTTACTTTATGTAAATGAATTGCCAACTGTAGCAAAATCATCCGTTCTACTCTTCGCTGATGACATAAAGATTTGGAGACCCATACATAGTATGTCGAATAGAATAGTATTACAGGACGATCTTAGCTCATTGGTGGCATGGTTAGACAGGTGGTCACTAGAAGTAAATCCTAATAAGAGTGTAGTGATGCAGTTAAATAACTCTGATGAATCGTATGACTATACACTACGTGGATTCGTGCTACACAAAGCAAGAAACTATAAAGACTTAGGAGTTATATTAAGCAATGATCTCAAAACGACTAGTCACTGTAAGGCTGCTGCTGCAAAAGGCTATAGGGTATTATGGTCAATTCGTAGGTCTTTTCAGTATTTAGATGATGAAATGTTTGGATTACTATACCCGATTTATGTGCAACCACATTTAGAATACGGGATTCAAGTAGCGAGTCGTCGAGACTCGCATCGACGACCATTCGAATCAGCATACGAAGGACCCTTCAAAGTTCTTCAACGTGAATCTAAGTACTATATAGTCGATAAGAACGAAACAAACGATAGCATCAGCATCGTTCGCTTAAAAGCAGCGTATTTAGAAGGAAATCCTATCTACGTGGATTTTCCTTCGGTGCAATCGCACAACACGACTCCTACACTCATAATTCCTCAACCGACAACCAACACTAGCGATGATACACCGAATGTGTCTGATAATAAACCTAAAACGACGCGTTCTGGAAGAAGAGTAAGATTTCCAGAACATTTAAACGACTACTGCACGTAAGGCACTACTCGACATTTTATATTATCTCGATTTTTCCTTTTACGATATATAATATTTCAAAAAAAAAACAATTTTAGTATGCCTATATATTTATATTTTTATTGAAAACAAAAAACAAAAAAATTATTTTTTTTAACGCTATTACGTGTGTTTGAATTTATTTTCCATTTTTTCGCCGACATTGTGTTTTTACGCACATACGAGTGTATTTTGACATGCACTTACACTTTCTTTTTTCCTTTCTAGGACGGCTGGAAAAGAACGATGCAGTTTACGAGGAGTCGAAATTTTCGTTGTAACTCTTTCTTTTTTTACTATGTTGTACCTCGGTCCCATATAGTAAGGAAAGACGACCAGACGCTGCTACACTTAGTAAGCTATCAGAAGAGTGTTTACCAACGACAAACTCGTTGAGTGTAAACTTCTGGCTGGCCACGTCTTAGGGTCGTCACTGCCCCACTAGGGGGAGAGTGATCTGTAGCGGTAAATAAATCCTCAAAACAAATATTTCTAAGTTCTCGACATTGGATGCTGACCATATATTTTAGTGGACTCATCTAGCTGAAGGCGCTCGGTCATGCATCCGCACCAGATCACGTGTGGTAACGCCGTGCTCAACATCAACCGCAATCGCTAGCTAGATTAGATCAGAGAATTCCGATATATTGGTTATCGCCAAATACACTCTTCCGATCTCCTCGACTCTGTCTTTTGATTTCTTTGGGTGGGAACGAAATACATTAGAAGGTGTTACTGGTAGAAGCGTTGTCAAACACTGAATACCTGTCACATGCTCAAGCTGAACTAAGCGAAATGGAGAGACACCTGGGTGGATCTGATGGTGTTATGGCACAGAGAACAGATAATCACATGTGATATTTGATTAGCCGGAAAATATAATAAACTGAAAAAGAAAAAAAGAAGTGATTTCCAGTTTATAATGACACTCCATACGTAACAAGTAACTTTTCTACCAAACTGAGATAATAGTACAACTTCCATTGTAAAAGTTGTCATTTCTGTCAGGTTCAATACCTATAGTGTTTGAACATCATCCACGCTAATAACGTAAAAATAACTACTCAGTAAGCTAAGCCGCTGTCTCACCTTTTTTACACCTTAAATTCTGGTATAGCAGGGATTTCGTGCACCATTATAAGGATATACGTAACATAAAGTTCAACCAACCCAGTAGATGAAGTTCGGAAACCCTATTACAATTGTATGCTTAACTTTGAAACTACTTCACTGGTTCCAACATGCGCGGGTAGTGATTTCACGATCATTTTGACCAGATTCTTGTAATGCAAACATAGTTGACCTTCCAAGAAAACACCCTACACTAGTAATGCAGTACAGATCGAAACACTGAACAGTACATTTGTTATTTACACTCTTATTTTTTCCACTGACCCTACTCACGCTGGTGGTTATGGTGTAACTCGTATGGTGAGCCAAGATCCTACTTAAAAACAACGTCACACACTTATTCAATAACGTCGTCCGGCAGCAACCACTTTGTCTAACTAAATTTCTTGCTCTCACTTGTAATTCTCCTCCCAACAACAAAAAGCAAAACAACTTTCTAAGCGTGCAAACCACAGTTCACACTTTACAGCATTAAATACAGGTTAAGCTACAGAGATGGCACCCATGCAATACATTTACATAAATGGTTCAGTGAATTATTAATTAACATTATACGAAGAAATAATAACAACAGCAATAACAATAAGCTCAGCATTGAAATATACAATATGAGGAATTAACAAATAACAACAGAAAATACATATTTGAGACTGACCCAATAACAAAACTGTCACTTTGGCTTTAAATATGCACACTTTGTAGACAAAAATGTTGCATGGGTGAAACTCTACTTTATGGACGACCTTTGAACGAATTTTTAAGTGACCTTGAGAACATTAGCGAATCAGAAAAGAGTTAGTATAAAGTAAAAATATATTATAAAAAAGTAATGAATTACAATGGATATTCTTCTTTTACATGATTTAAGAACTTGTTCGAGCAGATTTTTTTCTCCAACATATAGTACAACGACATACAATGTCATCGCGGCAGTCTGCACATCGTGCTGCGGTCATTTAATTGCCGCAGTCACAGACACAGGAACTTCTTAACAGTGCCATCTGCTGTAGTCTCTCAACGATCACCTATTCTCTAAAATCTGCTGTAAAACGATCTTTTCTCCAGGGCACAACATGGTTTTCGGAAAGGCCTATCTTGCTTGACAAATCTTCTCATTGCACGAGAAGAGTGGGCTGCGGCAAAGGATCGGAATGCTCCTGTGGATGTAATTTTCATAGATCTAAGTAAAGCCTTTGATAAGGTTTCACACTCTGGTCTTAAATTCAAACTGAAACGTTTTGGAATCCATAACACAGTCGTCGATTGGATAAGTAACTTTCTCCATGACAGGAGACAAAGGGTAAGGGTTAATGGGGCTCTCTCCTCGTGGGTACCTGTAAAATGTGGGGTTCCCCAAGGCACAATCCTAGGTCCTCTTCTCTTTTTACTTTATGTAAATGAATTGCCAACTGTAGCAAAATCATCCGTTCTACTCTTCGCTGATGACATAAAGATTTGGAGACCCATACATAGTATGTCGAATAGAATAGTATTACAGGACGATCTTAGCTCATTGGTGGCATGGTTAGACAGGTGGTCACTAGAAGTAAATCCTAATAAGAGTGTAGTGATGCAGTTAAATAACTCTGATGAATCGTATGACTATACACTACGTGGATTCGTGCTACACAAAGCAAGAAACTATAAAGACTTAGGAGTTATATTAAGCAATGATCTCAAAACGACTAGTCACTGTAAGGCTGCTGCTGCAAAAGGCTATAGGGTATTATGGTCAATTCGTAGGTCTTTTCAGTATTTAGATGATGAAATGTTTGGATTACTATACCCGATTTATGTGCAACCACATTTAGAATACGGGATTCAAGTAGCGAGTCGTCGAGACTCGCATCGACGACCATTCGAATCAGCATACGAAGGACCCTTCAAAGTTCTTCAACGTGAATCTAAGTACTATATAGTCGATAAGAACGAAACAAACGATAGCATCAGCATCGTTCGCTTAAAAGCAGCGTATTTAGAAGGAAATCCTATCTACGTGGATTTTCCTTCGGTGCAATCGCACAACACGACTCCTACACTCATAATTCCTCAACCGACAACCAACACTAGCGATGATACACCGAATGTGTCTGATAATAAACCTAAAACGACGCGTTCTGGAAGAAGAGTAAGATTTCCAGAACATTTAAACGACTACTGCACGTAAGGCACTACTCGACATTTTATATTATCTCGATTTTTCCTTTTACGATATATAATATTTCAAAAAAAAAACAATTTTAGTATGCCTATATATTTATATTTTTATTGAAAACAAAAAACAAAAAAATTATTTTTTTTAACGCTATTACGTGTGTTTGAATTTATTTTCCATTTTTTCGCCGACATTGTGTTTTTACGCACATACGAGTGTATTTTGACATGCACTTACACTTTCTTTTTTCCTTTCTAGGACGGCTGGAAAAGAACGATGCAGTTTACGAGGAGTCGAAATTTTCGTTGTAACTCTTTCTTTTTACTATGTTGTACCTCGGTCCCATATAGTAAGGAAAGACGACCAGACGCTGCTACACTTAGTAAGCTATCAGAAGAGTGTTTACCAACGACAAACTCGTTGAGTGTAAACTTCTGGCTGGCCACGTCTTAGGGTCGTCACTGCCCCACTAGGGGGAGAGTGATCTGTAGCGGTAAATAAATCCTCAAAACAAATATTTCTAAGTTCTCGACATTGGATGCTGACCATATATTTTAGTGGACTCATCTAGCTGAAGGCGCTCGGTCATGCATCCGCACCAGATCACGTGTGGTAACGCCGTGCTCAACATCAACCGCAATCGCTAGCTAGATTAGATCAGAGAATTCCGATATATTGGTTATCGCCAAATACACTCTTCCGATCTCCTCGACTCTGTCTTTTGATTTCTTTGGGTGGGAACGAAATACATTAGAAGGTGTTACTGGTAGAAGCGTTGTCAAACACTGAATACCTGTCACATGCTCAAGCTGAACTAAGCGAAATGGAGAGACACCTGGGTGGATCTGATGGTGTTATGGCACAGAGAACAGATAATCACATGTGATATTTGATTAGCCGGAAAATATAATAAACTGAAAAAGAAAAAAAAAGAAGTGATTTCCAGTTTATAATGACACTCCATACGTAACAAGTAACTTTTCTACCAAACTGAGATAATAGTACAACTTCCATTGTAAAAGTTGTCATTTCTGTCAGGTTCAATACCTATAGTGTTTGAACATCATCCACGCTAATAACGTAAAAATAACTACTCAGTAAGCTAAGCCGCTGTCTCACCTTTTTACACCTTAAATTCTGGTATAGCAGGGATTTCGTGCACCATTATAAGGATATACGTAACATAAAGTTCAACCAACCCAGTAGATGAAGTTCGGAAACCCTATTACAATTGTATGCTTAACTTTGAAACTACTTCACTGGTTCCAACATGCGCGGGTAGTGATTTCACGATCATTTTGACCAGATTCTTGTAATGCAAACATAGTTGACCTTCCAAGAAAACACCCTACACTAGTAATGCAGTACAGATCGAAACACTGAACAGTACATTTGTTATTTACACTCTTATTTTTTCCACTGACCCTACTCACGCTGGTGGTTATGGTGTAACTCGTATGGTGAGCCAAGATCCTACTTAAAAACAACGTCACACACTTATTCAATAACGTCGTCCGGCAGCAACCACTTTGTCTAACTAAATTTCTTGCTCTCACTTGTAATTCTCCTCCCAACAACAAAAAGCAAAACAACTTTCTAAGCGTGCAAACCACAGTTCACACTTTACAGCATTAAATACAGGTTAAGCTACAGAGATGGCACCCATGCAATACATTTACATAAATGGTTCAGTGAATTATTAATTAACATTATACGAAGAAATAATAACAACAGCAATAACAATAAGCTCAGCATTGAAATATACAATATGAGGAATTAACAAATAACAACAGAAAATACATATTTGAGACTGACCCAATAACAAAACTGTCACTTTGGCTTTAAATATGCACACTTTGTAGACAAAAATGTTGCATGGGTGAAACTCTACTTTATGGACGACCTTTGAACGAATTTTTAAGTGACCTTGAGAACATTAGCGAATCAGAAAAGAGTTAGTATAAAGTAAAAATATATTATAAAAAAGTAATGAATTACAATGGATATTCTTCTTTTACATGATTTAAGAACTTGTTCGAGCAGATTTTTTTCTCCAACATATAGTACAACGACATACAATGTCATCGCGGCAGTCTGCACATCGTGCTGCGGTCATTTAATTGCCGCAGTCACAGACACAGGAACTTCTTAACAGTGCCATCTGCTGTAGTCTCTCAACGATCACCTATTCTCTAAAATCTGCTGTAAAACGATCTTTTCTCCAGGGCACAACATGGTTTTCGGAAAGGCCTATCTTGCTTGACAAATCTTCTCATTGCACGAGAAGAGTGGGCTGCGGCAAAGGATCGGAATGCTCCTGTGGATGTAATTTTCATAGATCTAAGTAAAGCCTTTGATAAGGTTTCACACTCTGGTCTTAAATTCAAACTGAAACGTTTTGGAATCCATAACACAGTCGTCGATTGGATAAGTAACTTTCTCCATGACAGGAGACAAAGGGTAAGGGTTAATGGGGCTCTCTCCTCGTGGGTACCTGTAAAATGTGGGGTTCCCCAAGGCACAATCCTAGGTCCTCTTCTCTTTTTACTTTATGTAAATGAATTGCCAACTGTAGCAAAATCATCCGTTCTACTCTTCGCTGATGACATAAAGATTTGGAGACCCATACATAGTATGTCGAATAGAATAGTATTACAGGACGATCTTAGCTCATTGGTGGCATGGTTAGACAGGTGGTCACTAGAAGTAAATCCTAATAAGAGTGTAGTGATGCAGTTAAATAACTCTGATGAATCGTATGACTATACACTACGTGGATTCGTGCTACACAAAGCAAGAAACTATAAAGACTTAGGAGTTATATTAAGCAATGATCTCAAAACGACTAGTCACTGTAAGGCTGCTGCTGCAAAAGGCTATAGGGTATTATGGTCAATTCGTAGGTCTTTTCAGTATTTAGATGATGAAATGTTTGGATTACTATACCCGATTTATGTGCAACCACATTTAGAATACGGGATTCAAGTAGCGAGTCGTCGAGACTCGCATCGACGACCATTCGAATCAGCATACGAAGGACCCTTCAAAGTTCTTCAACGTGAATCTAAGTACTATATAGTCGATAAGAACGAAACAAACGATAGCATCAGCATCGTTCGCTTAAAAGCAGCGTATTTAGAAGGAAATCCTATCTACGTGGATTTTCCTTCGGTGCAATCGCACAACACGACTCCTACACTCATAATTCCTCAACCGACAACCAACACTAGCGATGATACACCGAATGTGTCTGATAATAAACCTAAAACGACGCGTTCTGGAAGAAGAGTAAGATTTCCAGAACATTTAAACGACTACTGCACGTAAGGCACTACTCGACATTTTATATTATCTCGATTTTTCCTTTTACGATATATAATATTTCAAAAAAAAAACAATTTTAGTATGCCTATATATTTATATTTTTATTGAAAACAAAAAACAAAAAAATTATTTTTTTTAACGCTATTACGTGTGTTTGAATTTATTTTCCATTTTTTCGCCGACATTGTGTTTTTACGCACATACGAGTGTATTTTGACATGCACTTACACTTTCTTTTTCCTTTCTAGGACGGCTGGAAAAGAACGATGCAGTTTACGAGGAGTCGAAATTTTCGTTGTAACTCTTTCTTTTTTACTATGTTGTACCTCGGTCCCATATAGTAAGGAAAGACGACCAGACGCTGCTACACTTAGTAAGCTATCAGAAGAGTGTTTACCAACGACAAACTCGTTGAGTGTAAACTTCTGGCTGGCCACGTCTTAGGGTCGTCACTGCCCCACTAGGGGGAGAGTGATCTGTAGCGGTAAATAAATCCTCAAAACAAATATTTCTAAGTTCTCGACATTGGATGCTGACCATATATTTTAGTGGACTCATCTAGCTGAAGGCGCTCGGTCATGCATCCGCACCAGATCACGTGTGGTAACGCCGTGCTCAACATCAACCGCAATCGCTAGCTAGATTAGATCAGAGAATTCCGATATATTGGTTATCGCCAAATACACTCTTCCGATCTCCTCGACTCTGTCTTTTGATTTCTTTGGGTGGGAACGAAATACATTAGAAGGTGTTACTGGTAGAAGCGTTGTCAAACACTGAATACCTGTCACATGCTCAAGCTGAACTAAGCGAAATGGAGAGACACCTGGGTGGATCTGATGGTGTTATGGCACAGAGAACAGATAATCACATGTGATATTTGATTAGCCGGAAAATATAATAAACTGAAAAAGAAAAAAAAGAAGTGATTTCCAGTTTATAATGACACTCCATACGTAACAAGTAACTTTTCTACCAAACTGAGATAATAGTACAACTTCCATTGTAAAAGTTGTCATTTCTGTCAGGTTCAATACCTATAGTGTTTGAACATCATCCACGCTAATAACGTAAAAATAACTACTCAGTAAGCTAAGCCGCTGTCTCACCTTTTTTACACCTTAAATTCTGGTATAGCAGGGATTTCGTGCACCATTATAAGGATATACGTAACATAAAGTTCAACCAACCCAGTAGATGAAGTTCGGAAACCCTATTACAATTGTATGCTTAACTTTGAAACTACTTCACTGGTTCCAACATGCGCGGGTAGTGATTTCACGATCATTTTGACCAGATTCTTGTAATGCAAACATAGTTGACCTTCCAAGAAAACACCCTACACTAGTAATGCAGTACAGATCGAAACACTGAACAGTACATTTGTTATTTACACTCTTATTTTTTCCACTGACCCTACTCACGCTGGTGGTTATGGTGTAACTCGTATGGTGAGCCAAGATCCTACTTAAAAACAACGTCACACACTTATTCAATAACGTCGTCCGGCAGCAACCACTTTGTCTAACTAAATTTCTTGCTCTCACTTGTAATTCTCCTCCCAACAACAAAAAGCAAAACAACTTTCTAAGCGTGCAAACCACAGTTCACACTTTACAGCATTAAATACAGGTTAAGCTACAGAGATGGCACCCATGCAATACATTTACATAAATGGTTCAGTGAATTATTAATTAACATTATACGAAGAAATAATAACAACAGCAATAACAATAAGCTCAGCATTGAAATATACAATATGAGGAATTAACAAATAACAACAGAAAATACATATTTGAGACTGACCCAATAACAAAACTGTCACTTTGGCTTTAAATATGCACACTTTGTAGACAAAAATGTTGCATGGGTGAAACTCTACTTTATGGACGACCTTTGAACGAATTTTTAAGTGACCTTGAGAACATTAGCGAATCAGAAAAGAGTTAGTATAAAGTAAAAATATATTATAAAAAAGTAATGAATTACAATGGATATTCTTCTTTTACATGATTTAAGAACTTGTTCGAGCAGATTTTTTTCTCCAACATATAGTACAACGACATACAATGTCATCGCGGCAGTCTGCACATCGTGCTGCGGTCATTTAATTGCCGCAGTCACAGACACAGGAACTTCTTAACAGTGCCATCTGCTGTAGTCTCTCAACGATCACCTATTCTCTAAAATCTGCTGTAAAACGATCTTTTCTCCAGGGCACAACATGGTTTTCGGAAAGGCCTATCTTGCTTGACAAATCTTCTCATTGCACGAGAAGAGTGGGCTGCGGCAAAGGATCGGAATGCTCCTGTGGATGTAATTTTCATAGATCTAAGTAAAGCCTTTGATAAGGTTTCACACTCTGGTCTTAAATTCAAACTGAAACGTTTTGGAATCCATAACACAGTCGTCGATTGGATAAGTAACTTTCTCCATGACAGGAGACAAAGGGTAAGGGTTAATGGGGCTCTCTCCTCGTGGGTACCTGTAAAATGTGGGGTTCCCCAAGGCACAATCCTAGGTCCTCTTCTCTTTTTACTTTATGTAAATGAATTGCCAACTGTAGCAAAATCATCCGTTCTACTCTTCGCTGATGACATAAAGATTTGGAGACCCATACATAGTATGTCGAATAGAATAGTATTACAGGACGATCTTAGCTCATTGGTGGCATGGTTAGACAGGTGGTCACTAGAAGTAAATCCTAATAAGAGTGTAGTGATGCAGTTAAATAACTCTGATGAATCGTATGACTATACACTACGTGGATTCGTGCTACACAAAGCAAGAAACTATAAAGACTTAGGAGTTATATTAAGCAATGATCTCAAAACGACTAGTCACTGTAAGGCTGCTGCTGCAAAAGGCTATAGGGTATTATGGTCAATTCGTAGGTCTTTTCAGTATTTAGATGATGAAATGTTTGGATTACTATACCCGATTTATGTGCAACCACATTTAGAATACGGGATTCAAGTAGCGAGTCGTCGAGACTCGCATCGACGACCATTCGAATCAGCATACGAAGGACCCTTCAAAGTTCTTCAACGTGAATCTAAGTACTATATAGTCGATAAGAACGAAACAAACGATAGCATCAGCATCGTTCGCTTAAAAGCAGCGTATTTAGAAGGAAATCCTATCTACGTGGATTTTCCTTCGGTGCAATCGCACAACACGACTCCTACACTCATAATTCCTCAACCGACAACCAACACTAGCGATGATACACCGAATGTGTCTGATAATAAACCTAAAACGACGCGTTCTGGAAGAAGAGTAAGATTTCCAGAACATTTAAACGACTACTGCACGTAAGGCACTACTCGACATTTTATATTATCTCGATTTTTCCTTTTACGATATATAATATTTCAAAAAAAAAACAATTTTAGTATGCCTATATATTTATATTTTTATTGAAAACAAAAAACAAAAAAATTATTTTTTTAACGCTATTACGTGTGTTTGAATTTATTTTCCATTTTTTCGCCGACATTGTGTTTTCACGCACATACGAGTGTATTTTGACATGCACTTACACTTTCTTTTTTCCTTTCTAGGACGGCTGGAAAAGAACGATGCAGTTTACGAGGAGTCGAAATTTTCGTTGTAACTCTTTCTTTTTTTACTATGTTGTACCTCGGTCCCATATAGTAAGGAAAGACGACCAGACGCTGCTACACTTAGTAAGCTATCAGAAGAGTGTTTACCAACGACAAACTCGTTGAGTGTAAACTTCTGGCTGGCCACGTCTTAGGGTCGTCACTGCCCCACTAGGGGGAGAGTGATCTGTAGCGGTAAATAAATCCTCAAAACAAATATTTCTAAGTTCTCGACATTGGATGCTGACCATATATTTTAGTGGACTCATCTAGCTGAAGGCGCTCGGTCATGCATCCGCACCAGATCACGTGTGGTAACGCCGTGCTCAACATCAACCGCAATCGCTAGCTAGATTAGATCAGAGAATTCCGATATATTGGTTATCGCCAAATACACTCTTCCGATCTCCTCGACTCTGTCTTTTGATTTCTTTGGGTGGGAACGAAATACATTAGAAGGTGTTACTGGTAGAAGCGTTGTCAAACACTGAATACCTGTCACATGCTCAAGCTGAACTAAGCGAAATGGAGAGACACCTGGGTGGATCTGATGGTGTTATGGCACAGAGAACAGATAATCACATGTGATATTTGATTAGCCGGAAAATATAATAAACTGAAAAAGAAAAAAAAGAAGTGATTTCCAGTTTATAATGACACTCCATACGTAACAAGTAACTTTTCTACCAAACTGAGATAATAGTACAACTTCCATTGTAAAAGTTGTCATTTCTGTCAGGTTCAATACCTATAGTGTTTGAACATCATCCACGCTAATAACGTAAAAATAACTACTCAGTAAGCTAAGCCGCTGTCTCACCTTTTTTACACCTTAAATTCTGGTATAGCAGGGATTTCGTGCACCATTATAAGGATATACGTAACATAAAGTTCAACCAACCCAGTAGATGAAGTTCGGAAACCCTATTACAATTGTATGCTTAACTTTGAAACTACTTCACTGGTTCCAACATGCGCGGGTAGTGATTTCACGATCATTTTGACCAGATTCTTGTAATGCAAACATAGTTGACCTTCCAAGAAAACACCCTACACTAGTAATGCAGTACAGATCGAAACACTGAACAGTACATTTGTTATTTACACTCTTATTTTTTCCACTGACCCTACTCACGCTGGTGGTTATGGTGTAACTCGTATGGTGAGCCAAGATCCTACTTAAAAACAACGTCACACACTTATTCAATAACGTCGTCCGGCAGCAACCACTTTGTCTAACTAAATTTCTTGCTCTCACTTGTAATTCTCCTCCCAACAACAAAAAGCAAAACAACTTTCTAAGCGTGCAAACCACAGTTCACACTTTACAGCATTAAATACAGGTTAAGCTACAGAGATGGCACCCATGCAATACATTTACATAAATGGTTCAGTGAATTATTAATTAACATTATACGAAGAAATAATAACAACAGCAATAACAATAAGCTCAGCATTGAAATATACAATATGAGGAATTAACAAATAACAACAGAAAATACATATTTGAGACTGACCCAATAACAAAACTGTCACTTTGGCTTTAAATATGCACACTTTGTAGACAAAAATGTTGCATGGGTGAAACTCTACTTTATGGACGACCTTTGAACGAATTTTTAAGTGACCTTGAGAACATTAGCGAATCAGAAAAGAGTTAGTATAAAGTAAAAATATATTATAAAAAAGTAATGAATTACAATGGATATTCTTCTTTTACATGATTTAAGAACTTGTTCGAGCAGATTTTTTTCTCCAACATATAGTACAACGACATACAATGTCATCGCGGCAGTCTGCACATCGTGCTGCGGTCATTTAATTGCCGCAGTCACAGACACAGGAACTTCTTAACAGTGCCATCTGCTGTAGTCTCTCAACGATCACCTATTCTCTAAAATCTGCTGTAAAACGATCTTTTCTCCAGGGCACAACATGGTTTTCGGAAAGGCCTATCTTGCTTGACAAATCTTCTCATTGCACGAGAAGAGTGGGCTGCGGCAAAGGATCGGAATGCTCCTGTGGATGTAATTTTCATAGATCTAAGTAAAGCCTTTGATAAGGTTTCACACTCTGGTCTTAAATTCAAACTGAAACGTTTTGGAATCCATAACACAGTCGTCGATTGGATAAGTAACTTTCTCCATGACAGGAGACAAAGGGTAAGGGTTAATGGGGCTCTCTCCTCGTGGGTACCTGTAAAATGTGGGGTTCCCCAAGGCACAATCCTAGGTCCTCTTCTCTTTTTACTTTATGTAAATGAATTGCCAACTGTAGCAAAATCATCCGTTCTACTCTTCGCTGATGACATAAAGATTTGGAGACCCATACATAGTATGTCGAATAGAATAGTATTACAGGACGATCTTAGCTCATTGGTGGCATGGTTAGACAGGTGGTCACTAGAAGTAAATCCTAATAAGAGTGTAGTGATGCAGTTAAATAACTCTGATGAATCGTATGACTATACACTACGTGGATTCGTGCTACACAAAGCAAGAAACTATAAAGACTTAGGAGTTATATTAAGCAATGATCTCAAAACGACTAGTCACTGTAAGGCTGCTGCTGCAAAAGGCTATAGGGTATTATGGTCAATTCGTAGGTCTTTTCAGTATTTAGATGATGAAATGTTTGGATTACTATACCCGATTTATGTGCAACCACATTTAGAATACGGGATTCAAGTAGCGAGTCGTCGAGACTCGCATCGACGACCATTCGAATCAGCATACGAAGGACCCTTCAAAGTTCTTCAACGTGAATCTAAGTACTATATAGTCGATAAGAACGAAACAAACGATAGCATCAGCATCGTTCGCTTAAAAGCAGCGTATTTAGAAGGAAATCCTATCTACGTGGATTTTCCTTCGGTGCAATCGCACAACACGACTCCTACACTCATAATTCCTCAACCGACAACCAACACTAGCGATGATACACCGAATGTGTCTGATAATAAACCTAAAACGACGCGTTCTGGAAGAAGAGTAAGATTTCCAGAACATTTAAACGACTACTGCACGTAAGGCACTACTCGACATTTTATATTATCTCGATTTTTCCTTTTACGATATATAATATTTCAAAAAAAAAACAATTTTAGTATGCCTATATATTTATATTTTTATTGAAAACAAAAAACAAAAAAATTATTTTTTTTAACGCTATTACGTGTGTTTGAATTTATTTTCCATTTTTTCGCCGACATTGTGTTTTTACGCACATACGAGTGTATTTTGACATGCACTTACACTTTCTTTTTTCCTTTCTAGGACGGCTGGAAAAGAACGATGCAGTTTACGAGGAGTCGAAATTTTCGTTGTAACTCTTTCTTTTTTTACTATGTTGTACCTCGGTCCCATATAGTAAGGAAAGACGACCAGACGCTGCTACACTTAGTAAGCTATCAGAAGAGTGTTTACCAACGACAAACTCGTTGAGTGTAAACTTCTGGCTGGCCACGTCTTAGGGTCGTCACTGCCCCACTAGGGGGAGAGTGATCTGTAGCGGTAAATAAATCCTCAAAACAAATATTTCTAAGTTCTCGACATTGGATGCTGACCATATATTTTAGTGGACTCATCTAGCTGAAGGCGCTCGGTCATGCATCCGCACCAGATCACGTGTGGTAACGCCGTGCTCAACATCAACCGCAATCGCTAGCTAGATTAGATCAGAGAATTCCGATATATTGGTTATCGCCAAATACACTCTTCCGATCTCCTCGACTCTGTCTTTTGATTTCTTTGGGTGGGAACGAAATACATTAGAAGGTGTTACTGGTAGAAGCGTTGTCAAACACTGAATACCTGTCACATGCTCAAGCTGAACTAAGCGAAATGGAGAGACACCTGGGTGGATCTGATGGTGTTATGGCACAGAGAACAGATAATCACATGTGATATTTGATTAGCCGGAAAATATAATAAACTGAAAAAGAAAAAAAAAGAAGTGATTTCCAGTTTATAATGACACTCCATACGTAACAAGTAACTTTTCTACCAAACTGAGATAATAGTACAACTTCCATTGTAAAAGTTGTCATTTCTGTCAGGTTCAATACCTATAGTGTTTGAACATCATCCACGCTAATAACGTAAAAATAACTACTCAGTAAGCTAAGCCGCTGTCTCACCTTTTTTACACCTTAAATTCTGGTATAGCAGGGATTTCGTGCACCATTATAAGGATATACGTAACATAAAGTTCAACCAACCCAGTAGATGAAGTTCGGAAACCCTATTACAATTGTATGCTTAACTTTGAAACTACTTCACTGGTTCCAACATGCGCGGGTAGTGATTTCACGATCATTTTGACCAGATTCTTGTAATGCAAACATAGTTGACCTTCCAAGAAAACACCCTACACTAGTAATGCAGTACAGATCGAAACACTGAACAGTACATTTGTTATTTACACTCTTATTTTTTCCACTGACCCTACTCACGCTGGTGGTTATGGTGTAACTCGTATGGTGAGCCAAGATCCTACTTAAAAACAACGTCACACACTTATTCAATAACGTCGTCCGGCAGCAACCACTTTGTCTAACTAAATTTCTTGCTCTCACTTGTAATTCTCCTCCCAACAACAAAAAGCAAAACAACTTTCTAAGCGTGCAAACCACAGTTCACACTTTACAGCATTAAATACAGGTTAAGCTACAGAGATGGCACCCATGCAATACATTTACATAAATGGTTCAGTGAATTATTAATTAACATTATACGAAGAAATAATAACAACAGCAATAACAATAAGCTCAGCATTGAAATATACAATATGAGGAATTAACAAATAACAACAGAAAATACATATTTGAGACTGACCCAATAACAAAACTGTCACTTTGGCTTTAAATATGCACACTTTGTAGACAAAAATGTTGCATGGGTGAAACTCTACTTTATGGACGACCTTTGAACGAATTTTTAAGTGACCTTGAGAACATTAGCGAATCAGAAAAGAGTTAGTATAAAGTAAAAATATATTATAAAAAAGTAATGAATTACAATGGATATTCTTCTTTTACATGATTTAAGAACTTGTTCGAGCAGATTTTTTTCTCCAACATATAGTACAACGACATACAATGTCATCGCGGCAGTCTGCACATCGTGCTGCGGTCATTTAATTGCCGCAGTCACAGACACAGGAACTTCTTAACAGTGCCATCTGCTGTAGTCTCTCAACGATCACCTATTCTCTAAAATCTGCTGTAAAACGATCTTTTCTCCAGGGCACAACATGGTTTTCGGAAAGGCCTATCTTGCTTGACAAATCTTCTCATTGCACGAGAAGAGTGGGCTGCGGCAAAGGATCGGAATGCTCCTGTGGATGTAATTTTCATAGATCTAAGTAAAGCCTTTGATAAGGTTTCACACTCTGGTCTTAAATTCAAACTGAAACGTTTTGGAATCCATAACACAGTCGTCGATTGGATAAGTAACTTTCTCCATGACAGGAGACAAAGGGTAAGGGTTAATGGGGCTCTCTCCTCGTGGGTACCTGTAAAATGTGGGGTTCCCCAAGGCACAATCCTAGGTCCTCTTCTCTTTTTACTTTATGTAAATGAATTGCCAACTGTAGCAAAATCATCCGTTCTACTCTTCGCTGATGACATAAAGATTTGGAGACCCATACATAGTATGTCGAATAGAATAGTATTACAGGACGATCTTAGCTCATTGGTGGCATGGTTAGACAGGTGGTCACTAGAAGTAAATCCTAATAAGAGTGTAGTGATGCAGTTAAATAACTCTGATGAATCGTATGACTATACACTACGTGGATTCGTGCTACACAAAGCAAGAAACTATAAAGACTTAGGAGTTATATTAAGCAATGATCTCAAAACGACTAGTCACTGTAAGGCTGCTGCTGCAAAAGGCTATAGGGTATTATGGTCAATTCGTAGGTCTTTTCAGTATTTAGATGATGAAATGTTTGGATTACTATACCCGATTTATGTGCAACCACATTTAGAATACGGGATTCAAGTAGCGAGTCGTCGAGACTCGCATCGACGACCATTCGAATCAGCATACGAAGGACCCTTCAAAGTTCTTCAACGTGAATCTAAGTACTATATAGTCGATAAGAACGAAACAAACGATAGCATCAGCATCGTTCGCTTAAAAGCAGCGTATTTAGAAGGAAATCCTATCTACGTGGATTTTCCTTCGGTGCAATCGCACAACACGACTCCTACACTCATAATTCCTCAACCGACAACCAACACTAGCGATGATACACCGAATGTGTCTGATAATAAACCTAAAACGACGCGTTCTGGAAGAAGAGTAAGATTTCCAGAACATTTAAACGACTACTGCACGTAAGGCACTACTCGACATTTTATATTATCTCGATTTTTCCTTTTACGATATATAATATTTCAAAAAAAAACAATTTTAGTATGCCTATATATTTATATTTTTATTGAAAACAAAAAACAAAAAAATTATTTTTTTTAACGCTATTACGTGTGTTTGAATTTATTTTCCATTTTTTCGCCGACATTGTGTTTTTACGCACATACGAGTGTATTTTGACATGCACTTACACTTTCTTTTTTCCTTTCTAGGACGGCTGGAAAAGAACGATGCAGTTTACGAGGAGTCGAAATTTTCGTTGTAACTCTTTCTTTTTTTACTATGTTGTACCTCGGTCCCATATAGTAAGGAAAGACGACCAGACGCTGCTACACTTAGTAAGCTATCAGAAGAGTGTTTACCAACGACAAACTCGTTGAGTGTAAACTTCTGGCTGGCCACGTCTTAGGGTCGTCACTGCCCCACTAGGGGGAGAGTGATCTGTAGCGGTAAATAAATCCTCAAAACAAATATTTCTAAGTTCTCGACATTGGATGCTGACCATATATTTTAGTGGACTCATCTAGCTGAAGGCGCTCGGTCATGCATCCGCACCAGATCACGTGTGGTAACGCCGTGCTCAACATCAACCGCAATCGCTAGCTAGATTAGATCAGAGAATTCCGATATATTGGTTATCGCCAAATACACTCTTCCGATCTCCTCGACTCTGTCTTTTGATTTCTTTGGGTGGGAACGAAATACATTAGAAGGTGTTACTGGTAGAAGCGTTGTCAAACACTGAATACCTGTCACATGCTCAAGCTGAACTAAGCGAAATGGAGAGACACCTGGGTGGATCTGATGGTGTTATGGCACAGAGAACAGATAATCACATGTGATATTTGATTAGCCGGAAAATATAATAAACTGAAAAAGAAAAAAAAAGAAGTGATTTCCAGTTTATAATGACACTCCATACGTAACAAGTAACTTTTCTACCAAACTGAGATAATAGTACAACTTCCATTGTAAAAGTTGTCATTTCTGTCAGGTTCAATACCTATAGTGTTTGAACATCATCCACGCTAATAACGTAAAAATAACTACTCAGTAAGCTAAGCCGCTGTCTCACCTTTTTTACACCTTAAATTCTGGTATAGCAGGGATTTCGTGCACCATTATAAGGATATACGTAACATAAAGTTCAACCAACCCAGTAGATGAAGTTCGGAAACCCTATTACAATTGTATGCTTAACTTTGAAACTACTTCACTGGTTCCAACATGCGCGGGTAGTGATTTCACGATCATTTTGACCAGATTCTTGTAATGCAAACATAGTTGACCTTCCAAGAAAACACCCTACACTAGTAATGCAGTACAGATCGAAACACTGAACAGTACATTTGTTATTTACACTCTTATTTTTTCCACTGACCCTACTCACGCTGGTGGTTATGGTGTAACTCGTATGGTGAGCCAAGATCCTACTTAAAAACAACGTCACACACTTATTCAATAACGTCGTCCGGCAGCAACCACTTTGTCTAACTAAATTTCTTGCTCTCACTTGTAATTCTCCTCCCAACAACAAAAAGCAAAACAACTTTCTAAGCGTGCAAACCACAGTTCACACTTTACAGCATTAAATACAGGTTAAGCTACAGAGATGGCACCCATGCAATACATTTACATAAATGGTTCAGTGAATTATTAATTAACATTATACGAAGAAATAATAACAACAGCAATAACAATAAGCTCAGCATTGAAATATACAATATGAGGAATTAACAAATAACAACAGAAAATACATATTTGAGACTGACCCAATAACAAAACTGTCACTTTGGCTTTAAATATGCACACTTTGTAGACAAAAATGTTGCATGGGTGAAACTCTACTTTATGGACGACCTTTGAACGAATTTTTAAGTGACCTTGAGAACATTAGCGAATCAGAAAAGAGTTAGTATAAAGTAAAAATATATTATAAAAAAGTAATGAATTACAATGGATATTCTTCTTTTACATGATTTAAGAACTTGTTCGAGCAGATTTTTTTCTCCAACATATAGTACAACGACATACAATGTCATCGCGGCAGTCTGCACATCGTGCTGCGGTCATTTAATTGCCGCAGTCACAGACACAGGAACTTCTTAACAGTGCCATCTGCTGTAGTCTCTCAACGATCACCTATTCTCTAAAATCTGCTGTAAAACGATCTTTTCTCCAGGGCACAACATGGTTTTCGGAAAGGCCTATCTTGCTTGACAAATCTTCTCATTGCACGAGAAGAGTGGGCTGCGGCAAAGGATCGGAATGCTCCTGTGGATGTAATTTTCATAGATCTAAGTAAAGCCTTTGATAAGGTTTCACACTCTGGTCTTAAATTCAAACTGAAACGTTTTGGAATCCATAACACAGTCGTCGATTGGATAAGTAACTTTCTCCATGACAGGAGACAAAGGGTAAGGGTTAATGGGGCTCTCTCCTCGTGGGTACCTGTAAAATGTGGGGTTCCCCAAGGCACAATCCTAGGTCCTCTTCTCTTTTTACTTTATGTAAATGAATTGCCAACTGTAGCAAAATCATCCGTTCTACTCTTCGCTGATGACATAAAGATTTGGAGACCCATACATAGTATGTCGAATAGAATAGTATTACAGGACGATCTTAGCTCATTGGTGGCATGGTTAGACAGGTGGTCACTAGAAGTAAATCCTAATAAGAGTGTAGTGATGCAGTTAAATAACTCTGATGAATCGTATGACTATACACTACGTGGATTCGTGCTACACAAAGCAAGAAACTATAAAGACTTAGGAGTTATATTAAGCAATGATCTCAAAACGACTAGTCACTGTAAGGCTGCTGCTGCAAAAGGCTATAGGGTATTATGGTCAATTCGTAGGTCTTTTCAGTATTTAGATGATGAAATGTTTGGATTACTATACCCGATTTATGTGCAACCACATTTAGAATACGGGATTCAAGTAGCGAGTCGTCGAGACTCGCATCGACGACCATTCGAATCAGCATACGAAGGACCCTTCAAAGTTCTTCAACGTGAATCTAAGTACTATATAGTCGATAAGAACGAAACAAACGATAGCATCAGCATCGTTCGCTTAAAAGCAGCGTATTTAGAAGGAAATCCTATCTACGTGGATTTTCCTTCGGTGCAATCGCACAACACGACTCCTACACTCATAATTCCTCAACCGACAACCAACACTAGCGATGATACACCGAATGTGTCTGATAATAAACCTAAAACGACGCGTTCTGGAAGAAGAGTAAGATTTCCAGAACATTTAAACGACTACTGCACGTAAGGCACTACTCGACATTTTATATTATCTCGATTTTTCCTTTTACGATATATAATATTTCAAAAAAAAAACAATTTTAGTATGCCTATATATTTATATTTTTATTGAAAACAAAAAACAAAAAAATTATTTTTTTTAACGCTATTACGTGTGTTTGAATTTATTTTCCATTTTTTCGCCGACATTGTGTTTTTACGCACATACGAGTGTATTTTGACATGCACTTACACTTTCTTTTTTCCTTTCTAGGACGGCTGGAAAAGAACGATGCAGTTTACGAGGAGTCGAAATTTTCGTTGTAACTCTTTCTTTTTTTACTATGTTGTACCTCGGTCCCATATAGTAAGGAAAGACGACCAGACGCTGCTACACTTAGTAAGCTATCAGAAGAGTGTTTACCAACGACAAACTCGTTGAGTGTAAACTTCTGGCTGGCCACGTCTTAGGGTCGTCACTGCCCCACTAGGGGGAGAGTGATCTGTAGCGGTAAATAAATCCTCAAAACAAATATTTCTAAGTTCTCGACATTGGATGCTGACCATATATTTTAGTGGACTCATCTAGCTGAAGGCGCTCGGTCATGCATCCGCACCAGATCACGTGTGGTAACGCCGTGCTCAACATCAACCGCAATCGCTAGCTAGATTAGATCAGAGAATTCCGATATATTGGTTATCGCCAAATACACTCTTCCGATCTCCTCGACTCTGTCTTTTGATTTCTTTGGGTGGGAACGAAATACATTAGAAGGTGTTACTGGTAGAAGCGTTGTCAAACACTGAATACCTGTCACATGCTCAAGCTGAACTAAGCGAAATGGAGAGACACCTGGGTGGATCTGATGGTGTTATGGCACAGAGAACAGATAATCACATGTGATATTTGATTAGCCGGAAAATATAATAAACTGAAAAAGAAAAAAAAGAAGTGATTTCCAGTTTATAATGACACTCCATACGTAACAAGTAACTTTTCTACCAAACTGAGATAATAGTACAACTTCCATTGTAAAAGTTGTCATTTCTGTCAGGTTCAATACCTATAGTGTTTGAACATCATCCACGCTAATAACGTAAAAATAACTACTCAGTAAGCTAAGCCGCTGTCTCACCTTTTTTACACCTTAAATTCTGGTATAGCAGGGATTTCGTGCACCATTATAAGGATATACGTAACATAAAGTTCAACCAACCCAGTAGATGAAGTTCGGAAACCCTATTACAATTGTATGCTTAACTTTGAAACTACTTCACTGGTTCCAACATGCGCGGGTAGTGATTTCACGATCATTTTGACCAGATTCTTGTAATGCAAACATAGTTGACCTTCCAAGAAAACACCCTACACTAGTAATGCAGTACAGATCGAAACACTGAACAGTACATTTGTTATTTACACTCTTATTTTTTCCACTGACCCTACTCACGCTGGTGGTTATGGTGTAACTCGTATGGTGAGCCAAGATCCTACTTAAAAACAACGTCACACACTTATTCAATAACGTCGTCCGGCAGCAACCACTTTGTCTAACTAAATTTCTTGCTCTCACTTGTAATTCTCCTCCCAACAACAAAAAGCAAAACAACTTTCTAAGCGTGCAAACCACAGTTCACACTTTACAGCATTAAATACAGGTTAAGCTACAGAGATGGCACCCATGCAATACATTTACATAAATGGTTCAGTGAATTATTAATTAACATTATACGAAGAAATAATAACAACAGCAATAACAATAAGCTCAGCATTGAAATATACAATATGAGGAATTAACAAATAACAACAGAAAATACATATTTGAGACTGACCCAATAACAAAACTGTCACTTTGGCTTTAAATATGCACACTTTGTAGACAAAAATGTTGCATGGGTGAAACTCTACTTTATGGACGACCTTTGAACGAATTTTTAAGTGACCTTGAGAACATTAGCGAATCAGAAAAGAGTTAGTATAAAGTAAAAATATATTATAAAAAAGTAATGAATTACAATGGATATTCTTCTTTTACATGATTTAAGAACTTGTTCGAGCAGATTTTTTTCTCCAACATATAGTACAACGACATACAATGTCATCGCGGCAGTCTGCACATCGTGCTGCGGTCATTTAATTGCCGCAGTCACAGACACAGGAACTTCTTAACAGTGCCATCTGCTGTAGTCTCTCAACGATCACCTATTCTCTAAAATCTGCTGTAAAACGATCTTTTCTCCAGGGCACAACATGGTTTTCGGAAAGGCCTATCTTGCTTGACAAATCTTCTCATTGCACGAGAAGAGTGGGCTGCGGCAAAGGATCGGAATGCTCCTGTGGATGTAATTTTCATAGATCTAAGTAAAGCCTTTGATAAGGTTTCACACTCTGGTCTTAAATTCAAACTGAAACGTTTTGGAATCCATAACACAGTCGTCGATTGGATAAGTAACTTTCTCCATGACAGGAGACAAAGGGTAAGGGTTAATGGGGCTCTCTCCTCGTGGGTACCTGTAAAATGTGGGGTTCCCCAAGGCACAATCCTAGGTCCTCTTCTCTTTTTACTTTATGTAAATGAATTGCCAACTGTAGCAAAATCATCCGTTCTACTCTTCGCTGATGACATAAAGATTTGGAGACCCATACATAGTATGTCGAATAGAATAGTATTACAGGACGATCTTAGCTCATTGGTGGCATGGTTAGACAGGTGGTCACTAGAAGTAAATCCTAATAAGAGTGTAGTGATGCAGTTAAATAACTCTGATGAATCGTATGACTATACACTACGTGGATTCGTGCTACACAAAGCAAGAAACTATAAAGACTTAGGAGTTATATTAAGCAATGATCTCAAAACGACTAGTCACTGTAAGGCTGCTGCTGCAAAAGGCTATAGGGTATTATGGTCAATTCGTAGGTCTTTTCAGTATTTAGATGATGAAATGTTTGGATTACTATACCCGATTTATGTGCAACCACATTTAGAATACGGGATTCAAGTAGCGAGTCGTCGAGACTCGCATCGACGACCATTCGAATCAGCATACGAAGGACCCTTCAAAGTTCTTCAACGTGAATCTAAGTACTATATAGTCGATAAGAACGAAACAAACGATAGCATCAGCATCGTTCGCTTAAAAGCAGCGTATTTAGAAGGAAATCCTATCTACGTGGATTTTCCTTCGGTGCAATCGCACAACACGACTCCTACACTCATAATTCCTCAACCGACAACCAACACTAGCGATGATACACCGAATGTGTCTGATAATAAACCTAAAACGACGCGTTCTGGAAGAAGAGTAAGATTTCCAGAACATTTAAACGACTACTGCACGTAAGGCACTACTCGACATTTTATATTATCTCGATTTTTCCTTTTACGATATATAATATTTCAAAAAAAAAACAATTTTAGTATGCCTATATATTTATATTTTTATTGAAAACAAAAAACAAAAAAATTATTTTTTTTAACGCTATTACGTGTGTTTGAATTTATTTTCCATTTTTTCGCCGACATTGTGTTTTTACGCACATACGAGTGTATTTTGACATGCACTTACACTTTCTTTTTTCCTTTCTAGGACGGCTGGAAAAGAACGATGCAGTTTACGAGGAGTCGAAATTTTCGTTGTAACTCTTTCTTTTTTTACTATGTTGTACCTCGGTCCCATATAGTAAGGAAAGACGACCAGACGCTGCTACACTTAGTAAGCTATCAGAAGAGTGTTTACCAACGACAAACTCGTTGAGTGTAAACTTCTGGCTGGCCACGTCTTAGGGTCGTCACTGCCCCACTAGGGGGAGAGTGATCTGTAGCGGTAAATAAATCCTCAAAACAAATATTTCTAAGTTCTCGACATTGGATGCTGACCATATATTTTAGTGGACTCATCTAGCTGAAGGCGCTCGGTCATGCATCCGCACCAGATCACGTGTGGTAACGCCGTGCTCAACATCAACCGCAATCGCTAGCTAGATTAGATCAGAGAATTCCGATATATTGGTTATCGCCAAATACACTCTTCCGATCTCCTCGACTCTGTCTTTTGATTTCTTTGGGTGGGAACGAAATACATTAGAAGGTGTTACTGGTAGAAGCGTTGTCAAACACTGAATACCTGTCACATGCTCAAGCTGAACTAAGCGAAATGGAGAGACACCTGGGTGGATCTGATGGTGTTATGGCACAGAGAACAGATAATCACATGTGATATTTGATTAGCCGGAAAATATAATAAACTGAAAAAGAAAAAAAAGAAGTGATTTCCAGTTTATAATGACACTCCATACGTAACAAGTAACTTTTCTACCAAACTGAGATAATAGTACAACTTCCATTGTAAAAGTTGTCATTTCTGTCAGGTTCAATACCTATAGTGTTTGAACATCATCCACGCTAATAACGTAAAAATAACTACTCAGTAAGCTAAGCCGCTGTCTCACCTTTTTTACACCTTAAATTCTGGTATAGCAGGGATTTCGTGCACCATTATAAGGATATACGTAACATAAAGTTCAACCAACCCAGTAGATGAAGTTCGGAAACCCTATTACAATTGTATGCTTAACTTTGAAACTACTTCACTGGTTCCAACATGCGCGGGTAGTGATTTCACGATCATTTTGACCAGATTCTTGTAATGCAAACATAGTTGACCTTCCAAGAAAACACCCTACACTAGTAATGCAGTACAGATCGAAACACTGAACAGTACATTTGTTATTTACACTCTTATTTTTTCCACTGACCCTACTCACGCTGGTGGTTATGGTGTAACTCGTATGGTGAGCCAAGATCCTACTTAAAAACAACGTCACACACTTATTCAATAACGTCGTCCGGCAGCAACCACTTTGTCTAACTAAATTTCTTGCTCTCACTTGTAATTCTCCTCCCAACAACAAAAAGCAAAACAACTTTCTAAGCGTGCAAACCACAGTTCACACTTTACAGCATTAAATACAGGTTAAGCTACAGAGATGGCACCCATGCAATACATTTACATAAATGGTTCAGTGAATTATTAATTAACATTATACGAAGAAATAATAACAACAGCAATAACAATAAGCTCAGCATTGAAATATACAATATGAGGAATTAACAAATAACAACAGAAAATACATATTTGAGACTGACCCAATAACAAAACTGTCACTTTGGCTTTAAATATGCACACTTTGTAGACAAAAATGTTGCATGGGTGAAACTCTACTTTATGGACGACCTTTGAACGAATTTTTAAGTGACCTTGAGAACATTAGCGAATCAGAAAAGAGTTAGTATAAAGTAAAAATATATTATAAAAAAGTAATGAATTACAATGGATATTCTTCTTTTACATGATTTAAGAACTTGTTCGAGCAGATTTTTTTCTCCAACATATAGTACAACGACATACAATGTCATCGCGGCAGTCTGCACATCGTGCTGCGGTCATTTAATTGCCGCAGTCACAGACACAGGAACTTCTTAACAGTGCCATCTGCTGTAGTCTCTCAACGATCACCTATTCTCTAAAATCTGCTGTAAAACGATCTTTTCTCCAGGGCACAACATGGTTTTCGGAAAGGCCTATCTTGCTTGACAAATCTTCTCATTGCACGAGAAGAGTGGGCTGCGGCAAAGGATCGGAATGCTCCTGTGGATGTAATTTTCATAGATCTAAGTAAAGCCTTTGATAAGGTTTCACACTCTGGTCTTAAATTCAAACTGAAACGTTTTGGAATCCATAACACAGTCGTCGATTGGATAAGTAACTTTCTCCATGACAGGAGACAAAGGGTAAGGGTTAATGGGGCTCTCTCCTCGTGGGTACCTGTAAAATGTGGGGTTCCCCAAGGCACAATCCTAGGTCCTCTTCTCTTTTTACTTTATGTAAATGAATTGCCAACTGTAGCAAAATCATCCGTTCTACTCTTCGCTGATGACATAAAGATTTGGAGACCCATACATAGTATGTCGAATAGAATAGTATTACAGGACGATCTTAGCTCATTGGTGGCATGGTTAGACAGGTGGTCACTAGAAGTAAATCCTAATAAGAGTGTAGTGATGCAGTTAAATAACTCTGATGAATCGTATGACTATACACTACGTGGATTCGTGCTACACAAAGCAAGAAACTATAAAGACTTAGGAGTTATATTAAGCAATGATCTCAAAACGACTAGTCACTGTAAGGCTGCTGCTGCAAAAGGCTATAGGGTATTATGGTCAATTCGTAGGTCTTTTCAGTATTTAGATGATGAAATGTTTGGATTACTATACCCGATTTATGTGCAACCACATTTAGAATACGGGATTCAAGTAGCGAGTCGTCGAGACTCGCATCGACGACCATTCGAATCAGCATACGAAGGACCCTTCAAAGTTCTTCAACGTGAATCTAAGTACTATATAGTCGATAAGAACGAAACAAACGATAGCATCAGCATCGTTCGCTTAAAAGCAGCGTATTTAGAAGGAAATCCTATCTACGTGGATTTTCCTTCGGTGCAATCGCACAACACGACTCCTACACTCATAATTCCTCAACCGACAACCAACACTAGCGATGATACACCGAATGTGTCTGATAATAAACCTAAAACGACGCGTTCTGGAAGAAGAGTAAGATTTCCAGAACATTTAAACGACTACTGCACGTAAGGCACTACTCGACATTTTATATTATCTCGATTTTTCCTTTTACGATATATAATATTTCAAAAAAAAACAATTTTAGTATGCCTATATATTTATATTTTTATTGAAAACAAAAAACAAAAAAATTATTTTTTTTAACGCTATTACGTGTGTTTGAATTTATTTTCCATTTTTTCGCCGACATTGTGTTTTTACGCACATACGAGTGTATTTTGACATGCACTTACACTTTCTTTTTTCCTTTCTAGGACGGCTGGAAAAGAACGATGCAGTTTACGAGGAGTCGAAATTTTCGTTGTAACTCTTTCTTTTTTTACTATGTTGTACCTCGGTCCCATATAGTAAGGAAAGACGACCAGACGCTGCTACACTTAGTAAGCTATCAGAAGAGTGTTTACCAACGACAAACTCGTTGAGTGTAAACTTCTGGCTGGCCACGTCTTAGGGTCGTCACTGCCCCACTAGGGGGAGAGTGATCTGTAGCGGTAAATAAATCCTCAAAACAAATATTTCTAAGTTCTCGACATTGGATGCTGACCATATATTTTAGTGGACTCATCTAGCTGAAGGCGCTCGGTCATGCATCCGCACCAGATCACGTGTGGTAACGCCGTGCTCAACATCAACCGCAATCGCTAGCTAGATTAGATCAGAGAATTCCGATATATTGGTTATCGCCAAATACACTCTTCCGATCTCCTCGACTCTGTCTTTTGATTTCTTTGGGTGGGAACGAAATACATTAGAAGGTGTTACTGGTAGAAGCGTTGTCAAACACTGAATACCTGTCACATGCTCAAGCTGAACTAAGCGAAATGGAGAGACACCTGGGTGGATCTGATGGTGTTATGGCACAGAGAACAGATAATCACATGTGATATTTGATTAGCCGGAAAATATAATAAACTGAAAAAGAAAAAAAAGAAGTGATTTCCAGTTTATAATGACACTCCATACGTAACAAGTAACTTTTCTACCAAACTGAGATAATAGTACAACTTCCATTGTAAAAGTTGTCATTTCTGTCAGGTTCAATACCTATAGTGTTTGAACATCATCCACGCTAATAACGTAAAAATAACTACTCAGTAAGCTAAGCCGCTGTCTCACCTTTTTTACACCTTAAATTCTGGTATAGCAGGGATTTCGTGCACCATTATAAGGATATACGTAACATAAAGTTCAACCAACCCAGTAGATGAAGTTCGGAAACCCTATTACAATTGTATGCTTAACTTTGAAACTACTTCACTGGTTCCAACATGCGCGGGTAGTGATTTCACGATCATTTTGACCAGATTCTTGTAATGCAAACATAGTTGACCTTCCAAGAAAACACCCTACACTAGTAATGCAGTACAGATCGAAACACTGAACAGTACATTTGTTATTTACACTCTTATTTTTTCCACTGACCCTACTCACGCTGGTGGTTATGGTGTAACTCGTATGGTGAGCCAAGATCCTACTTAAAAACAACGTCACACACTTATTCAATAACGTCGTCCGGCAGCAACCACTTTGTCTAACTAAATTTCTTGCTCTCACTTGTAATTCTCCTCCCAACAACAAAAAGCAAAACAACTTTCTAAGCGTGCAAACCACAGTTCACACTTTACAGCATTAAATACAGGTTAAGCTACAGAGATGGCACCCATGCAATACATTTACATAAATGGTTCAGTGAATTATTAATTAACATTATACGAAGAAATAATAACAACAGCAATAACAATAAGCTCAGCATTGAAATATACAATATGAGGAATTAACAAATAACAACAGAAAATACATATTTGAGACTGACCCAATAACAAAACTGTCACTTTGGCTTTAAATATGCACACTTTGTAGACAAAAATGTTGCATGGGTGAAACTCTACTTTATGGACGACCTTTGAACGAATTTTTAAGTGACCTTGAGAACATTAGCGAATCAGAAAAGAGTTAGTATAAAGTAAAAATATATTATAAAAAAGTAATGAATTACAATGGATATTCTTCTTTTACATGATTTAAGAACTTGTTCGAGCAGATTTTTTTCTCCAACATATAGTACAACGACATACAATGTCATCGCGGCAGTCTGCACATCGTGCTGCGGTCATTTAATTGCCGCAGTCACAGACACAGGAACTTCTTAACAGTGCCATCTGCTGTAGTCTCTCAACGATCACCTATTCTCTAAAATCTGCTGTAAAACGATCTTTTCTCCAGGGCACAACATGGTTTTCGGAAAGGCCTATCTTGCTTGACAAATCTTCTCATTGCACGAGAAGAGTGGGCTGCGGCAAAGGATCGGAATGCTCCTGTGGATGTAATTTTCATAGATCTAAGTAAAGCCTTTGATAAGGTTTCACACTCTGGTCTTAAATTCAAACTGAAACGTTTTGGAATCCATAACACAGTCGTCGATTGGATAAGTAACTTTCTCCATGACAGGAGACAAAGGGTAAGGGTTAATGGGGCTCTCTCCTCGTGGGTACCTGTAAAATGTGGGGTTCCCCAAGGCACAATCCTAGGTCCTCTTCTCTTTTTACTTTATGTAAATGAATTGCCAACTGTAGCAAAATCATCCGTTCTACTCTTCGCTGATGACATAAAGATTTGGAGACCCATACATAGTATGTCGAATAGAATAGTATTACAGGACGATCTTAGCTCATTGGTGGCATGGTTAGACAGGTGGTCACTAGAAGTAAATCCTAATAAGAGTGTAGTGATGCAGTTAAATAACTCTGATGAATCGTATGACTATACACTACGTGGATTCGTGCTACACAAAGCAAGAAACTATAAAGACTTAGGAGTTATATTAAGCAATGATCTCAAAACGACTAGTCACTGTAAGGCTGCTGCTGCAAAAGGCTATAGGGTATTATGGTCAATTCGTAGGTCTTTTCAGTATTTAGATGATGAAATGTTTGGATTACTATACCCGATTTATGTGCAACCACATTTAGAATACGGGATTCAAGTAGCGAGTCGTCGAGACTCGCATCGACGACCATTCGAATCAGCATACGAAGGACCCTTCAAAGTTCTTCAACGTGAATCTAAGTACTATATAGTCGATAAGAACGAAACAAACGATAGCATCAGCATCGTTCGCTTAAAAGCAGCGTATTTAGAAGGAAATCCTATCTACGTGGATTTTCCTTCGGTGCAATCGCACAACACGACTCCTACACTCATAATTCCTCAACCGACAACCAACACTAGCGATGATACACCGAATGTGTCTGATAATAAACCTAAAACGACGCGTTCTGGAAGAAGAGTAAGATTTCCAGAACATTTAAACGACTACTGCACGTAAGGCACTACTCGACATTTTATATTATCTCGATTTTTCCTTTTACGATATATAATATTTCAAAAAAAAAACAATTTTAGTATGCCTATATATTTATATTTTTATTGAAAACAAAAAACAAAAAAATTATTTTTTTTAACGCTATTACGTGTGTTTGAATTTATTTTCCATTTTTTCGCCGACATTGTGTTTTTACGCACATACGAGTGTATTTTGACATGCACTTACACTTTCTTTTTTCCTTTCTAGGACGGCTGGAAAAGAACGATGCAGTTTACGAGGAGTCGAAATTTTCGTTGTAACTCTTTCTTTTTTTACTATGTTGTACCTCGGTCCCATATAGTAAGGAAAGACGACCAGACGCTGCTACACTTAGTAAGCTATCAGAAGAGTGTTTACCAACGACAAACTCGTTGAGTGTAAACTTCTGGCTGGCCACGTCTTAGGGTCGTCACTGCCCCACTAGGGGGAGAGTGATCTGTAGCGGTAAATAAATCCTCAAAACAAATATTTCTAAGTTCTCGACATTGGATGCTGACCATATATTTTAGTGGACTCATCTAGCTGAAGGCGCTCGGTCATGCATCCGCACCAGATCACGTGTGGTAACGCCGTGCTCAACATCAACCGCAATCGCTAGCTAGATTAGATCAGAGAATTCCGATATATTGGTTATCGCCAAATACACTCTTCCGATCTCCTCGACTCTGTCTTTTGATTTCTTTGGGTGGGAACGAAATACATTAGAAGGTGTTACTGGTAGAAGCGTTGTCAAACACTGAATACCTGTCACATGCTCAAGCTGAACTAAGCGAAATGGAGAGACACCTGGGTGGATCTGATGGTGTTATGGCACAGAGAACAGATAATCACATGTGATATTTGATTAGCCGGAAAATATAATAAACTGAAAAAGAAAAAAAAGAAGTGATTTCCAGTTTATAATGACACTCCATACGTAACAAGTAACTTTTCTACCAAACTGAGATAATAGTACAACTTCCATTGTAAAAGTTGTCATTTCTGTCAGGTTCAATACCTATAGTGTTTGAACATCATCCACGCTAATAACGTAAAAATAACTACTCAGTAAGCTAAGCCGCTGTCTCACCTTTTTTACACCTTAAATTCTGGTATAGCAGGGATTTCGTGCACCATTATAAGGATATACGTAACATAAAGTTCAACCAACCCAGTAGATGAAGTTCGGAAACCCTATTACAATTGTATGCTTAACTTTGAAACTACTTCACTGGTTCCAACATGCGCGGGTAGTGATTTCACGATCATTTTGACCAGATTCTTGTAATGCAAACATAGTTGACCTTCCAAGAAAACACCCTACACTAGTAATGCAGTACAGATCGAAACACTGAACAGTACATTTGTTATTTACACTCTTATTTTTTCCACTGACCCTACTCACGCTGGTGGTTATGGTGTAACTCGTATGGTGAGCCAAGATCCTACTTAAAAACAACGTCACACACTTATTCAATAACGTCGTCCGGCAGCAACCACTTTGTCTAACTAAATTTCTTGCTCTCACTTGTAATTCTCCTCCCAACAACAAAAAGCAAAACAACTTTCTAAGCGTGCAAACCACAGTTCACACTTTACAGCATTAAATACAGGTTAAGCTACAGAGATGGCACCCATGCAATACATTTACATAAATGGTTCAGTGAATTATTAATTAACATTATACGAAGAAATAATAACAACAGCAATAACAATAAGCTCAGCATTGAAATATACAATATGAGGAATTAACAAATAACAACAGAAAATACATATTTGAGACTGACCCAATAACAAAACTGTCACTTTGGCTTTAAATATGCACACTTTGTAGACAAAAATGTTGCATGGGTGAAACTCTACTTTATGGACGACCTTTGAACGAATTTTTAAGTGACCTTGAGAACATTAGCGAATCAGAAAAGAGTTAGTATAAAGTAAAAATATATTATAAAAAAGTAATGAATTACAATGGATATTCTTCTTTTACATGATTTAAGAACTTGTTCGAGCAGATTTTTTTCTCCAACATATAGTACAACGACATACAATGTCATCGCGGCAGTCTGCACATCGTGCTGCGGTCATTTAATTGCCGCAGTCACAGACACAGGAACTTCTTAACAGTGCCATCTGCTGTAGTCTCTCAACGATCACCTATTCTCTAAAATCTGCTGTAAAACGATCTTTTCTCCAGGGCACAACATGGTTTTCGGAAAGGCCTATCTTGCTTGACAAATCTTCTCATTGCACGAGAAGAGTGGGCTGCGGCAAAGGATCGGAATGCTCCTGTGGATGTAATTTTCATAGATCTAAGTAAAGCCTTTGATAAGGTTTCACACTCTGGTCTTAAATTCAAACTGAAACGTTTTGGAATCCATAACACAGTCGTCGATTGGATAAGTAACTTTCTCCATGACAGGAGACAAAGGGTAAGGGTTAATGGGGCTCTCTCCTCGTGGGTACCTGTAAAATGTGGGGTTCCCCAAGGCACAATCCTAGGTCCTCTTCTCTTTTTACTTTATGTAAATGAATTGCCAACTGTAGCAAAATCATCCGTTCTACTCTTCGCTGATGACATAAAGATTTGGAGACCCATACATAGTATGTCGAATAGAATAGTATTACAGGACGATCTTAGCTCATTGGTGGCATGGTTAGACAGGTGGTCACTAGAAGTAAATCCTAATAAGAGTGTAGTGATGCAGTTAAATAACTCTGATGAATCGTATGACTATACACTACGTGGATTCGTGCTACACAAAGCAAGAAACTATAAAGACTTAGGAGTTATATTAAGCAATGATCTCAAAACGACTAGTCACTGTAAGGCTGCTGCTGCAAAAGGCTATAGGGTATTATGGTCAATTCGTAGGTCTTTTCAGTATTTAGATGATGAAATGTTTGGATTACTATACCCGATTTATGTGCAACCACATTTAGAATACGGGATTCAAGTAGCGAGTCGTCGAGACTCGCATCGACGACCATTCGAATCAGCATACGAAGGACCCTTCAAAGTTCTTCAACGTGAATCTAAGTACTATATAGTCGATAAGAACGAAACAAACGATAGCATCAGCATCGTTCGCTTAAAAGCAGCGTATTTAGAAGGAAATCCTATCTACGTGGATTTTCCTTCGGTGCAATCGCACAACACGACTCCTACACTCATAATTCCTCAACCGACAACCAACACTAGCGATGATACACCGAATGTGTCTGATAATAAACCTAAAACGACGCGTTCTGGAAGAAGAGTAAGATTTCCAGAACATTTAAACGACTACTGCACGTAAGGCACTACTCGACATTTTATATTATCTCGATTTTTCCTTTTACGATATATAATATTTCAAAAAAAAAACAATTTTAGTATGCCTATATATTTATATTTTTATTGAAAACAAAAAACAAAAAAATTATTTTTTTTAACGCTATTACGTGTGTTTGAATTTATTTTCCATTTTTTCGCCGACATTGTGTTTTTACGCACATACGAGTGTATTTTGACATGCACTTACACTTTCTTTTTTCCTTTCTAGGACGGCTGGAAAAGAACGATGCAGTTTACGAGGAGTCGAAATTTTCGTTGTAACTCTTTCTTTTTTTACTATGTTGTACCTCGGTCCCATATAGTAAGGAAAGACGACCAGACGCTGCTACACTTAGTAAGCTATCAGAAGAGTGTTTACCAACGACAAACTCGTTGAGTGTAAACTTCTGGCTGGCCACGTCTTAGGGTCGTCACTGCCCCACTAGGGGGAGAGTGATCTGTAGCGGTAAATAAATCCTCAAAACAAATATTTCTAAGTTCTCGACATTGGATGCTGACCATATATTTTAGTGGACTCATCTAGCTGAAGGCGCTCGGTCATGCATCCGCACCAGATCACGTGTGGTAACGCCGTGCTCAACATCAACCGCAATCGCTAGCTAGATTAGATCAGAGAATTCCGATATATTGGTTATCGCCAAATACACTCTTCCGATCTCCTCGACTCTGTCTTTTGATTTCTTTGGGTGGGAACGAAATACATTAGAAGGTGTTACTGGTAGAAGCGTTGTCAAACACTGAATACCTGTCACATGCTCAAGCTGAACTAAGCGAAATGGAGAGACACCTGGGTGGATCTGATGGTGTTATGGCACAGAGAACAGATAATCACATGTGATATTTGATTAGCCGGAAAATATAATAAACTGAAAAAGAAAAAAAAAGAAGTGATTTCCAGTTTATAATGACACTCCATACGTAACAAGTAACTTTTCTACCAAACTGAGATAATAGTACAACTTCCATTGTAAAAGTTGTCATTTCTGTCAGGTTCAATACCTATAGTGTTTGAACATCATCCACGCTAATAACGTAAAAATAACTACTCAGTAAGCTAAGCCGCTGTCTCACCTTTTTTACACCTTAAATTCTGGTATAGCAGGGATTTCGTGCACCATTATAAGGATATACGTAACATAAAGTTCAACCAACCCAGTAGATGAAGTTCGGAAACCCTATTACAATTGTATGCTTAACTTTGAAACTACTTCACTGGTTCCAACATGCGCGGGTAGTGATTTCACGATCATTTTGACCAGATTCTTGTAATGCAAACATAGTTGACCTTCCAAGAAAACACCCTACACTAGTAATGCAGTACAGATCGAAACACTGAACAGTACATTTGTTATTTACACTCTTATTTTTTCCACTGACCCTACTCACGCTGGTGGTTATGGTGTAACTCGTATGGTGAGCCAAGATCCTACTTAAAAACAACGTCACACACTTATTCAATAACGTCGTCCGGCAGCAACCACTTTGTCTAACTAAATTTCTTGCTCTCACTTGTAATTCTCCTCCCAACAACAAAAAGCAAAACAACTTTCTAAGCGTGCAAACCACAGTTCACACTTTACAGCATTAAATACAGGTTAAGCTACAGAGATGGCACCCATGCAATACATTTACATAAATGGTTCAGTGAATTATTAATTAACATTATACGAAGAAATAATAACAACAGCAATAACAATAAGCTCAGCATTGAAATATACAATATGAGGAATTAACAAATAACAACAGAAAATACATATTTGAGACTGACCCAATAACAAAACTGTCACTTTGGCTTTAAATATGCACACTTTGTAGACAAAAATGTTGCATGGGTGAAACTCTACTTTATGGACGACCTTTGAACGAATTTTTAAGTGACCTTGAGAACATTAGCGAATCAGAAAAGAGTTAGTATAAAGTAAAAATATATTATAAAAAAGTAATGAATTACAATGGATATTCTTCTTTTACATGATTTAAGAACTTGTTCGAGCAGATTTTTTTCTCCAACATATAGTACAACGACATACAATGTCATCGCGGCAGTCTGCACATCGTGCTGCGGTCATTTAATTGCCGCAGTCACAGACACAGGAACTTCTTAACAGTGCCATCTGCTGTAGTCTCTCAACGATCACCTATTCTCTAAAATCTGCTGTAAAACGATCTTTTCTCCAGGGCACAACATGGTTTTCGGAAAGGCCTATCTTGCTTGACAAATCTTCTCATTGCACGAGAAGAGTGGGCTGCGGCAAAGGATCGGAATGCTCCTGTGGATGTAATTTTCATAGATCTAAGTAAAGCCTTTGATAAGGTTTCACACTCTGGTCTTAAATTCAAACTGAAACGTTTTGGAATCCATAACACAGTCGTCGATTGGATAAGTAACTTTCTCCATGACAGGAGACAAAGGGTAAGGGTTAATGGGGCTCTCTCCTCGTGGGTACCTGTAAAATGTGGGGTTCCCCAAGGCACAATCCTAGGTCCTCTTCTCTTTTTACTTTATGTAAATGAATTGCCAACTGTAGCAAAATCATCCGTTCTACTCTTCGCTGATGACATAAAGATTTGGAGACCCATACATAGTATGTCGAATAGAATAGTATTACAGGACGATCTTAGCTCATTGGTGGCATGGTTAGACAGGTGGTCACTAGAAGTAAATCCTAATAAGAGTGTAGTGATGCAGTTAAATAACTCTGATGAATCGTATGACTATACACTACGTGGATTCGTGCTACACAAAGCAAGAAACTATAAAGACTTAGGAGTTATATTAAGCAATGATCTCAAAACGACTAGTCACTGTAAGGCTGCTGCTGCAAAAGGCTATAGGGTATTATGGTCAATTCGTAGGTCTTTTCAGTATTTAGATGATGAAATGTTTGGATTACTATACCCGATTTATGTGCAACCACATTTAGAATACGGGATTCAAGTAGCGAGTCGTCGAGACTCGCATCGACGACCATTCGAATCAGCATACGAAGGACCCTTCAAAGTTCTTCAACGTGAATCTAAGTACTATATAGTCGATAAGAACGAAACAAACGATAGCATCAGCATCGTTCGCTTAAAAGCAGCGTATTTAGAAGGAAATCCTATCTACGTGGATTTTCCTTCGGTGCAATCGCACAACACGACTCCTACACTCATAATTCCTCAACCGACAACCAACACTAGCGATGATACACCGAATGTGTCTGATAATAAACCTAAAACGACGCGTTCTGGAAGAAGAGTAAGATTTCCAGAACATTTAAACGACTACTGCACGTAAGGCACTACTCGACATTTTATATTATCTCGATTTTTCTTTTTACGATATATAATATTTCAAAAAAAAAACAATTTTAGTATGCCTATATATTTATATTTTTATTGAAAACAAAAAACAAAAAAATTATTTTTTTTAACGCTATTACGTGTGTTTGAATTTATTTTCCATTTTTTCGCCGACATTGTGTTTTTACGCACATACGAGTGTATTTTGACATGCACTTACACTTTCTTTTTTCCTTTCTAGGACGGCTGGAAAAGAACGATGCAGTTTACGAGGAGTCGAAATTTTCGTTGTAACTCTTTCTTTTTTTACTATGTTGTACCTCGGTCCCATATAGTAAGGAAAGACGACCAGACGCTGCTACACTTAGTAAGCTATCAGAAGAGTGTTTACCAACGACAAACTCGTTGAGTGTAAACTTCTGGCTGGCCACGTCTTAGGGTCGTCACTGCCCCACTAGGGGGAGAGTGATCTGTAGCGGTAAATAAATCCTCAAAACAAATATTTCTAAGTTCTCGACATTGGATGCTGACCATATATTTTAGTGGACTCATCTAGCTGAAGGCGCTCGGTCATGCATCCGCACCAGATCACGTGTGGTAACGCCGTGCTCAACATCAACCGCAATCGCTAGCTAGATTAGATCAGAGAATTCCGATATATTGGTTATCGCCAAATACACTCTTCCGATCTCCTCGACTCTGTCTTTTGATTTCTTTGGGTGGGAACGAAATACATTAGAAGGTGTTACTGGTAGAAGCGTTGTCAAACACTGAATACCTGTCACATGCTCAAGCTGAACTAAGCGAAATGGAGAGACACCTGGGTGGATCTGATGGTGTTATGGCACAGAGAACAGATAATCACATGTGATATTTGATTAGCCGGAAAATATAATAAACTGAAAAAGAAAAAAAAGAAGTGATTTCCAGTTTATAATGACACTCCATACGTAACAAGTAACTTTTCTACCAAACTGAGATAATAGTACAACTTCCATTGTAAAAGTTGTCATTTCTGTCAGGTTCAATACCTATAGTGTTTGAACATCATCCACGCTAATAACGTAAAAATAACTACTCAGTAAGCTAAGCCGCTGTCTCACCTTTTTTACACCTTAAATTCTGGTATAGCAGGGATTTCGTGCACCATTATAAGGATATACGTAACATAAAGTTCAACCAACCCAGTAGATGAAGTTCGGAAACCCTATTACAATTGTATGCTTAACTTTGAAACTACTTCACTGGTTCCAACATGCGCGGGTAGTGATTTCACGATCATTTTGACCAGATTCTTGTAATGCAAACATAGTTGACCTTCCAAGAAAACACCCTACACTAGTAATGCAGTACAGATCGAAACACTGAACAGTACATTTGTTATTTACACTCTTATTTTTTCCACTGACCCTACTCACGCTGGTGGTTATGGTGTAACTCGTATGGTGAGCCAAGATCCTACTTAAAAACAACGTCACACACTTATTCAATAACGTCGTCCGGCAGCAACCACTTTGTCTAACTAAATTTCTTGCTCTCACTTGTAATTCTCCTCCCAACAACAAAAAGCAAAACAACTTTCTAAGCGTGCAAACCACAGTTCACACTTTACAGCATTAAATACAGGTTAAGCTACAGAGATGGCACCCATGCAATACATTTACATAAATGGTTCAGTGAATTATTAATTAACATTATACGAAGAAATAATAACAACAGCAATAACAATAAGCTCAGCATTGAAATATACAATATGAGGAATTAACAAATAACAACAGAAAATACATATTTGAGACTGACCCAATAACAAAACTGTCACTTTGGCTTTAAATATGCACACTTTGTAGACAAAAATGTTGCATGGGTGAAACTCTACTTTATGGACGACCTTTGAACGAATTTTTAAGTGACCTTGAGAACATTAGCGAATCAGAAAAGAGTTAGTATAAAGTAAAAATATATTATAAAAAAGTAATGAATTACAATGGATATTCTTCTTTTACATGATTTAAGAACTTGTTCGAGCAGATTTTTTTCTCCAACATATAGTACAACGACATACAATGTCATCGCGGCAGTCTGCACATCGTGCTGCGGTCATTTAATTGCCGCAGTCACAGACACAGGAACTTCTTAACAGTGCCATCTGCTGTAGTCTCTCAACGATCGCCTATTCTCTAAAATCTGCTGTAAAACGATCTTTTCTCCAGGGCACAACATGGTTTTCGGAAAGGCCTATCTTGCTTGACAAATCTTCTCATTGCACGAGAAGAGTGGGCTGCGGCAAAGGATCGGAATGCTCCTGTGGATGTAATTTTCATAGATCTAAGTAAAGCCTTTGATAAGGTTTCACACTCTGGTCTTAAATTCAAACTGAAACGTTTTGGAATCCATAACACAGTCGTCGATTGGATAAGTAACTTTCTCCATGACAGGAGACAAAGGGTAAGGGTTAATGGGGCTCTCTCCTCGTGGGTACCTGTAAAATGTGGGGTTCCCCAAGGCACAATCCTAGGTCCTCTTCTCTTTTTACTTTATGTAAATGAATTGCCAACTGTAGCAAAATCATCCGTTCTACTCTTCGCTGATGACATAAAGATTTGGAGACCCATACATAGTATGTCGAATAGAATAGTATTACAGGACGATCTTAGCTCATTGGTGGCATGGTTAGACAGGTGGTCACTAGAAGTAAATCCTAATAAGAGTGTAGTGATGCAGTTAAATAACTCTGATGAATCGTATGACTATACACTACGTGGATTCGTGCTACACAAAGCAAGAAACTATAAAGACTTAGGAGTTATATTAAGCAATGATCTCAAAACGACTAGTCACTGTAAGGCTGCTGCTGCAAAAGGCTATAGGGTATTATGGTCAATTCGTAGGTCTTTTCAGTATTTAGATGATGAAATGTTTGGATTACTATACCCGATTTATGTGCAACCACATTTAGAATACGGGATTCAAGTAGCGAGTCGTCGAGACTCGCATCGACGACCATTCGAATCAGCATACGAAGGACCCTTCAAAGTTCTTCAACGTGAATCTAAGTACTATATAGTCGATAAGAACGAAACAAACGATAGCATCAGCATCGTTCGCTTAAAAGCAGCGTATTTAGAAGGAAATCCTATCTACGTGGATTTTCCTTCGGTGCAATCGCACAACACGACTCCTACACTCATAATTCCTCAACCGACAACCAACACTAGCGATGATACACCGAATGTGTCTGATAATAAACCTAAAACGACGCGTTCTGGAAGAAGAGTAAGATTTCCAGAACATTTAAACGACTACTGCACGTAAGGCACTACTCGACATTTTATATTATCTCGATTTTTCTTTTTACGATATATAATATTTCAAAAAAAAAACAATTTTAGTATGCCTATATATTTATATTTTTATTGAAAACAAAAAACAAAAAAATTATTTTTTTTAACGCTATTACGTGTGTTTGAATTTATTTTCCATTTTTTCGCCGACATTGTGTTTTTACGCACATACGAGTGTATTTTGACATGCACTTACACTTTCTTTTTTCCTTTCTAGGACGGCTGGAAAAGAACGATGCAGTTTACGAGGAGTCGAAATTTTCGTTGTAACTCTTTCTTTTTTTACTATGTTGTACCTCGGTCCCATATAGTAAGGAAAGACGACCAGACGCTGCTACACTTAGTAAGCTATCAGAAGAGTGTTTACCAACGACAAACTCGTTGAGTGTAAACTTCTGGCTGGCCACGTCTTAGGGTCGTCACTGCCCCACTAGGGGGAGAGTGATCTGTAGCGGTAAATAAATCCTCAAAACAAATATTTCTAAGTTCTCGACATTGGATGCTGACCATATATTTTAGTGGACTCATCTAGCTGAAGGCGCTCGGTCATGCATCCGCACCAGATCACGTGTGGTAACGCCGTGCTCAACATCAACCGCAATCGCTAGCTAGATTAGATCAGAGAATTCCGATATATTGGTTATCGCCAAATACACTCTTCCGATCTCCTCGACTCTGTCTTTTGATTTCTTTGGGTGGGAACGAAATACATTAGAAGGTGTTACTGGTAGAAGCGTTGTCAAACACTGAATACCTGTCACATGCTCAAGCTGAACTAAGCGAAATGGAGAGACACCTGGGTGGATCTGATGGTGTTATGGCACAGAGAACAGATAATCACATGTGATATTTGATTAGCCGGAAAATATAATAAACTGAAAAAGAAAAAAAAAGAAGTGATTTCCAGTTTATAATGACACTCCATACGTAACAAGTAACTTTTCTACCAAACTGAGATAATAGTACAACTTCCATTGTAAAAGTTGTCATTTCTGTCAGGTTCAATACCTATAGTGTTTGAACATCATCCACGCTAATAACGTAAAAATAACTACTCAGTAAGCTAAGCCGCTGTCTCACCTTTTTTACACCTTAAATTCTGGTATAGCAGGGATTTCGTGCACCATTATAAGGATATACGTAACATAAAGTTCAACCAACCCAGTAGATGAAGTTCGGAAACCCTATTACAATTGTATGCTTAACTTTGAAACTACTTCACTGGTTCCAACATGCGCGGGTAGTGATTTCACGATCATTTTGACCAGATTCTTGTAATGCAAACATAGTTGACCTTCCAAGAAAACACCCTACACTAGTAATGCAGTACAGATCGAAACACTGAACAGTACATTTGTTATTTACACTCTTATTTTTTCCACTGACCCTACTCACGCTGGTGGTTATGGTGTAACTCGTATGGTGAGCCAAGATCCTACTTAAAAACAACGTCACACACTTATTCAATAACGTCGTCCGGCAGCAACCACTTTGTCTAACTAAATTTCTTGCTCTCACTTGTAATTCTCCTCCCAACAACAAAAAGCAAAACAACTTTCTAAGCGTGCAAACCACAGTTCACACTTTACAGCATTAAATACAGGTTAAGCTACAGAGATGGCACCCATGCAATACATTTACATAAATGGTTCAGTGAATTATTAATTAACATTATACGAAGAAATAATAACAACAGCAATAACAATAAGCTCAGCATTGAAATATACAATATGAGGAATTAACAAATAACAACAGAAAATACATATTTGAGACTGACCCAATAACAAAACTGTCACTTTGGCTTTAAATATGCACACTTTGTAGACAAAAATGTTGCATGGGTGAAACTCTACTTTATGGACGACCTTTGAACGAATTTTTAAGTGACCTTGAGAACATTAGCGAATCAGAAAAGAGTTAGTATAAAGTAAAAATATATTATAAAAAAGTAATGAATTACAATGGATATTCTTCTTTTACATGATTTAAGAACTTGTTCGAGCAGATTTTTTTCTCCAACATATAGTACAACGACATACAATGTCATCGCGGCAGTCTGCACATCGTGCTGCGGTCATTTAATTGCCGCAGTCACAGACACAGGAACTTCTTAACAGTGCCATCTGCTGTAGTCTCTCAACGATCACCTATTCTCTAAAATCTGCTGTAAAACGATCTTTTCTCCAGGGCACAACATGGTTTTCGGAAAGGCCTATCTTGCTTGACAAATCTTCTCATTGCACGAGAAGAGTGGGCTGCGGCAAAGGATCGGAATGCTCCTGTGGATGTAATTTTCATAGATCTAAGTAAAGCCTTTGATAAGGTTTCACACTCTGGTCTTAAATTCAAACTGAAACGTTTTGGAATCCATAACACAGTCGTCGATTGGATAAGTAACTTTCTCCATGACAGGAGACAAAGGGTAAGGGTTAATGGGGCTCTCTCCTCGTGGGTACCTGTAAAATGTGGGGTTCCCCAAGGCACAATCCTAGGTCCTCTTCTCTTTTTACTTTATGTAAATGAATTGCCAACTGTAGCAAAATCATCCGTTCTACTCTTCGCTGATGACATAAAGATTTGGAGACCCATACATAGTATGTCGAATAGAATAGTATTACAGGACGATCTTAGCTCATTGGTGGCATGGTTAGACAGGTGGTCACTAGAAGTAAATCCTAATAAGAGTGTAGTGATGCAGTTAAATAACTCTGATGAATCGTATGACTATACACTACGTGGATTCGTGCTACACAAAGCAAGAAACTATAAAGACTTAGGAGTTATATTAAGCAATGATCTCAAAACGACTAGTCACTGTAAGGCTGCTGCTGCAAAAGGCTATAGGGTATTATGGTCAATTCGTAGGTCTTTTCAGTATTTAGATGATGAAATGTTTGGATTACTATACCCGATTTATGTGCAACCACATTTAGAATACGGGATTCAAGTAGCGAGTCGTCGAGACTCGCATCGACGACCATTCGAATCAGCATACGAAGGACCCTTCAAAGTTCTTCAACGTGAATCTAAGTACTATATAGTCGATAAGAACGAAACAAACGATAGCATCAGCATCGTTCGCTTAAAAGCAGCGTATTTAGAAGGAAATCCTATCTACGTGGATTTTCCTTCGGTGCAATCGCACAACACGACTCCTACACTCATAATTCCTCAACCGACAACCAACACTAGCGATGATACACCGAATGTGTCTGATAATAAACCTAAAACGACGCGTTCTGGAAGAAGAGTAAGATTTCCAGAACATTTAAACGACTACTGCACGTAAGGCACTACTCGACATTTTATATTATCTCGATTTTTCCTTTTACGATATATAATATTTCAAAAAAAAAACAATTTTAGTATGCCTATATATTTATATTTTTATTGAAAACAAAAAACAAAAAAATTATTTTTTTAACGCTATTACGTGTGTTTGAATTTATTTTCCATTTTTTCGCCGACATTGTGTTTTTACGCACATACGAGTGTATTTTGACATGCACTTACACTTTCTTTTTTCCTTTCTAGGACGGCTGGAAAAGAACGATGCAGTTTACGAGGAGTCGAAATTTTCGTTGTAACTCTTTCTTTTTTTACTATGTTGTACCTCGGTCCCATATAGTAAGGAAAGACGACCAGACGCTGCTACACTTAGTAAGCTATCAGAAGAGTGTTTACCAACGACAAACTCGTTGAGTGTAAACTTCTGGCTGGCCACGTCTTAGGGTCGTCACTGCCCCACTAGGGGGAGAGTGATCTGTAGCGGTAAATAAATCCTCAAAACAAATATTTCTAAGTTCTCGACATTGGATGCTGACCATATATTTTAGTGGACTCATCTAGCTGAAGGCGCTCGGTCATGCATCCGCACCAGATCACGTGTGGTAACGCCGTGCTCAACATCAACCGCAATCGCTAGCTAGATTAGATCAGAGAATTCCGATATATTGGTTATCGCCAAATACACTCTTCCGATCTCCTCGACTCTGTCTTTTGATTTCTTTGGGTGGGAACGAAATACATTAGAAGGTGTTACTGGTAGAAGCGTTGTCAAACACTGAATACCTGTCACATGCTCAAGCTGAACTAAGCGAAATGGAGAGACACCTGGGTGGATCTGATGGTGTTATGGCACAGAGAACAGATAATCACATGTGATATTTGATTAGCCGGAAAATATAATAAACTGAAAAAGAAAAAAAGAAGTGATTTCCAGTTTATAATGACACTCCATACGTAACAAGTAACTTTTCTACCAAACTGAGATAATAGTACAACTTCCATTGTAAAAGTTGTCATTTCTGTCAGGTTCAATACCTATAGTGTTTGAACATCATCCACGCTAATAACGTAAAAATAACTACTCAGTAAGCTAAGCCGCTGTCTCACCTTTTTTACACCTTAAATTCTGGTATAGCAGGGATTTCGTGCACCATTATAAGGATATACGTAACATAAAGTTCAACCAACCCAGTAGATGAAGTTCGGAAACCCTATTACAATTGTATGCTTAACTTTGAAACTACTTCACTGGTTCCAACATGCGCGGGTAGTGATTTCACGATCATTTTGACCAGATTCTTGTAATGCAAACATAGTTGACCTTCCAAGAAAACACCCTACACTAGTAATGCAGTACAGATCGAAACACTGAACAGTACATTTGTTATTTACACTCTTATTTTTTCCACTGACCCTACTCACGCTGGTGGTTATGGTGTAACTCGTATGGTGAGCCAAGATCCTACTTAAAAACAACGTCACACACTTATTCAATAACGTCGTCCGGCAGCAACCACTTTGTCTAACTAAATTTCTTGCTCTCACTTGTAATTCTCCTCCCAACAACAAAAAGCAAAACAACTTTCTAAGCGTGCAAACCACAGTTCACACTTTACAGCATTAAATACAGGTTAAGCTACAGAGATGGCACCCATGCAATACATTTACATAAATGGTTCAGTGAATTATTAATTAACATTATACGAAGAAATAATAACAACAGCAATAACAATAAGCTCAGCATTGAAATATACAATATGAGGAATTAACAAATAACAACAGAAAATACATATTTGAGACTGACCCAATAACAAAACTGTCACTTTGGCTTTAAATATGCACACTTTGTAGACAAAAATGTTGCATGGGTGAAACTCTACTTTATGGACGACCTTTGAACGAATTTTTAAGTGACCTTGAGAACATTAGCGAATCAGAAAAGAGTTAGTATAAAGTAAAAATATATTATAAAAAAGTAATGAATTACAATGGATATTCTTCTTTTACATGATTTAAGAACTTGTTCGAGCAGATTTTTTTCTCCAACATATAGTACAACGACATACAATGTCATCGCGGCAGTCTGCACATCGTGCTGCGGTCATTTAATTGCCGCAGTCACAGACACAGGAACTTCTTAACAGTGCCATCTGCTGTAGTCTCTCAACGATCACCTATTCTCTAAAATCTGCTGTAAAACGATCTTTTCTCCAGGGCACAACATGGTTTTCGGAAAGGCCTATCTTGCTTGACAAATCTTCTCATTGCACGAGAAGAGTGGGCTGCGGCAAAGGATCGGAATGCTCCTGTGGATGTAATTTTCATAGATCTAAGTAAAGCCTTTGATAAGGTTTCACACTCTGGTCTTAAATTCAAACTGAAACGTTTTGGAATCCATAACACAGTCGTCGATTGGATAAGTAACTTTCTCCATGACAGGAGACAAAGGGTAAGGGTTAATGGGGCTCTCTCCTCGTGGGTACCTGTAAAATGTGGGGTTCCCCAAGGCACAATCCTAGGTCCTCTTCTCTTTTTACTTTATGTAAATGAATTGCCAACTGTAGCAAAATCATCCGTTCTACTCTTCGCTGATGACATAAAGATTTGGAGACCCATACATAGTATGTCGAATAGAATAGTATTACAGGACGATCTTAGCTCATTGGTGGCATGGTTAGACAGGTGGTCACTAGAAGTAAATCCTAATAAGAGTGTAGTGATGCAGTTAAATAACTCTGATGAATCGTATGACTATACACTACGTGGATTCGTGCTACACAAAGCAAGAAACTATAAAGACTTAGGAGTTATATTAAGCAATGATCTCAAAACGACTAGTCACTGTAAGGCTGCTGCTGCAAAAGGCTATAGGGTATTATGGTCAATTCGTAGGTCTTTTCAGTATTTAGATGATGAAATGTTTGGATTACTATACCCGATTTATGTGCAACCACATTTAGAATACGGGATTCAAGTAGCGAGTCGTCGAGACTCGCATCGACGACCATTCGAATCAGCATACGAAGGACCCTTCAAAGTTCTTCAACGTGAATCTAAGTACTATATAGTCGATAAGAACGAAACAAACGATAGCATCAGCATCGTTCGCTTAAAAGCAGCGTATTTAGAAGGAAATCCTATCTACGTGGATTTTCCTTCGGTGCAATCGCACAACACGACTCCTACACTCATAATTCCTCAACCGACAACCAACACTAGCGATGATACACCGAATGTGTCTGATAATAAACCTAAAACGACGCGTTCTGGAAGAAGAGTAAGATTTCCAGAACATTTAAACGACTACTGCACGTAAGGCACTACTCGACATTTTATATTATCTCGATTTTTCTTTTTACGATATATAATATTTCAAAAAAAAAACAATTTTAGTATGCCTATATATTTATATTTTTATTGAAAACAAAAAACAAAAAAATTATTTTTTTTAACGCTATTACGTGTGTTTGAATTTATTTTCCATTTTTTCGCCGACATTGTGTTTTTACGCACATACGAGTGTATTTTGACATGCACTTACACTTTCTTTTTTCCTTTCTAGGACGGCTGGAAAAGAACGATGCAGTTTACGAGGAGTCGAAATTTTCGTTGTAACTCTTTCTTTTTTTACTATGTTGTACCTCGGTCCCATATAGTAAGGAAAGACGACCAGACGCTGCTACACTTAGTAAGCTATCAGAAGAGTGTTTACCAACGACAAACTCGTTGAGTGTAAACTTCTGGCTGGCCACGTCTTAGGGTCGTCACTGCCCCACTAGGGGGAGAGTGATCTGTAGCGGTAAATAAATCCTCAAAACAAATATTTCTAAGTTCTCGACATTGGATGCTGACCATATATTTTAGTGGACTCATCTAGCTGAAGGCGCTCGGTCATGCATCCGCACCAGATCACGTGTGGTAACGCCGTGCTCAACATCAACCGCAATCGCTAGCTAGATTAGATCAGAGAATTCCGATATATTGGTTATCGCCAAATACACTCTTCCGATCTCCTCGACTCTGTCTTTTGATTTCTTTGGGTGGGAACGAAATACATTAGAAGGTGTTACTGGTAGAAGCGTTGTCAAACACTGAATACCTGTCACATGCTCAAGCTGAACTAAGCGAAATGGAGAGACACCTGGGTGGATCTGATGGTGTTATGGCACAGAGAACAGATAATCACATGTGATATTTGATTAGCCGGAAAATATAATAAACTGAAAAAGAAAAAAAAAAGAAGTGATTTCCAGTTTATAATGACACTCCATACGTAACAAGTAACTTTTCTACCAAACTGAGATAATAGTACAACTTCCATTGTAAAAGTTGTCATTTCTGTCAGGTTCAATACCTATAGTGTTTGAACATCATCCACGCTAATAACGTAAAAATAACTACTCAGTAAGCTAAGCCGCTGTCTCACCTTTTTTACACCTTAAATTCTGGTATAGCAGGGATTTCGTGCACCATTATAAGGATATACGTAACATAAAGTTCAACCAACCCAGTAGATGAAGTTCGGAAACCCTATTACAATTGTATGCTTAACTTTGAAACTACTTCACTGGTTCCAACATGCGCGGGTAGTGATTTCACGATCATTTTGACCAGATTCTTGTAATGCAAACATAGTTGACCTTCCAAGAAAACACCCTACACTAGTAATGCAGTACAGATCGAAACACTGAACAGTACATTTGTTATTTACACTCTTATTTTTTCCACTGACCCTACTCACGCTGGTGGTTATGGTGTAACTCGTATGGTGAGCCAAGATCCTACTTAAAAACAACGTCACACACTTATTCAATAACGTCGTCCGGCAGCAACCACTTTGTCTAACTAAATTTCTTGCTCTCACTTGTAATTCTCCTCCCAACAACAAAAAGCAAAACAACTTTCTAAGCGTGCAAACCACAGTTCACACTTTACAGCATTAAATACAGGTTAAGCTACAGAGATGGCACCCATGCAATACATTTACATAAATGGTTCAGTGAATTATTAATTAACATTATACGAAGAAATAATAACAACAGCAATAACAATAAGCTCAGCATTGAAATATACAATATGAGGAATTAACAAATAACAACAGAAAATACATATTTGAGACTGACCCAATAACAAAACTGTCACTTTGGCTTTAAATATGCACACTTTGTAGACAAAAATGTTGCATGGGTGAAACTCTACTTTATGGACGACCTTTGAACGAATTTTTAAGTGACCTTGAGAACATTAGCGAATCAGAAAAGAGTTAGTATAAAGTAAAAATATATTATAAAAAAGTAATGAATTACAATGGATATTCTTCTTTTACATGATTTAAGAACTTGTTCGAGCAGATTTTTTTCTCCAACATATAGTACAACGACATACAATGTCATCGCGGCAGTCTGCACATCGTGCTGCGGTCATTTAATTGCCGCAGTCACAGACACAGGAACTTCTTAACAGTGCCATCTGCTGTAGTCTCTCAACGATCACCTATTCTCTAAAATCTGCTGTAAAACGATCTTTTCTCCAGGGCACAACATGGTTTTCGGAAAGGCCTATCTTGCTTGACAAATCTTCTCATTGCACGAGAAGAGTGGGCTGCGGCAAAGGATCGGAATGCTCCTGTGGATGTAATTTTCATAGATCTAAGTAAAGCCTTTGATAAGGTTTCACACTCTGGTCTTAAATTCAAACTGAAACGTTTTGGAATCCATAACACAGTCGTCGATTGGATAAGTAACTTTCTCCATGACAGGAGACAAAGGGTAAGGGTTAATGGGGCTCTCTCCTCGTGGGTACCTGTAAAATGTGGGGTTCCCCAAGGCACAATCCTAGGTCCTCTTCTCTTTTTACTTTATGTAAATGAATTGCCAACTGTAGCAAAATCATCCGTTCTACTCTTCGCTGATGACATAAAGATTTGGAGACCCATACATAGTATGTCGAATAGAATAGTATTACAGGACGATCTTAGCTCATTGGTGGCATGGTTAGACAGGTGGTCACTAGAAGTAAATCCTAATAAGAGTGTAGTGATGCAGTTAAATAACTCTGATGAATCGTATGACTATACACTACGTGGATTCGTGCTACACAAAGCAAGAAACTATAAAGACTTAGGAGTTATATTAAGCAATGATCTCAAAACGACTAGTCACTGTAAGGCTGCTGCTGCAAAAGGCTATAGGGTATTATGGTCAATTCGTAGGTCTTTTCAGTATTTAGATGATGAAATGTTTGGATTACTATACCCGATTTATGTGCAACCACATTTAGAATACGGGATTCAAGTAGCGAGTCGTCGAGACTCGCATCGACGACCATTCGAATCAGCATACGAAGGACCCTTCAAAGTTCTTCAACGTGAATCTAAGTACTATATAGTCGATAAGAACGAAACAAACGATAGCATCAGCATCGTTCGCTTAAAAGCAGCGTATTTAGAAGGAAATCCTATCTACGTGGATTTTCCTTCGGTGCAATCGCACAACACGACTCCTACACTCATAATTCCTCAACCGACAACCAACACTAGCGATGATACACCGAATGTGTCTGATAATAAACCTAAAACGACGCGTTCTGGAAGAAGAGTAAGATTTCCAGAACATTTAAACGACTACTGCACGTAAGGCACTACTCGACATTTTATATTATCTCGATTTTTCTTTTTACGATATATAATATTTCAAAAAAAAAACAATTTTAGTATGCCTATATATTTATATTTTTATTGAAAACAAAAAACAAAAAAATTATTTTTTTTAACGCTATTACGTGTGTTTGAATTTATTTTCCATTTTTTCGCCGACATTGTGTTTTTACGCACATACGAGTGTATTTTGACATGCACTTACACTTTCTTTTTTCCTTTCTAGGACGGCTGGAAAAGAACGATGCAGTTTACGAGGAGTCGAAATTTTCGTTGTAACTCTTTCTTTTTTTACTATGTTGTACCTCGGTCCCATATAGTAAGGAAAGACGACCAGACGCTGCTACACTTAGTAAGCTATCAGAAGAGTGTTTACCAACGACAAACTCGTTGAGTGTAAACTTCTGGCTGGCCACGTCTTAGGGTCGTCACTGCCCCACTAGGGGGAGAGTGATCTGTAGCGGTAAATAAATCCTCAAAACAAATATTTCTAAGTTCTCGACATTGGATGCTGACCATATATTTTAGTGGACTCATCTAGCTGAAGGCGCTCGGTCATGCATCCGCACCAGATCACGTGTGGTAACGCCGTGCTCAACATCAACCGCAATCGCTAGCTAGATTAGATCAGAGAATTCCGATATATTGGTTATCGCCAAATACACTCTTCCGATCTCCTCGACTCTGTCTTTTGATTTCTTTGGGTGGGAACGAAATACATTAGAAGGTGTTACTGGTAGAAGCGTTGTCAAACACTGAATACCTGTCACATGCTCAAGCTGAACTAAGCGAAATGGAGAGACACCTGGGTGGATCTGATGGTGTTATGGCACAGAGAACAGATAATCACATGTGATATTTGATTAGCCGGAAAATATAATAAACTGAAAAAGAAAAAAAAGAAGTGATTTCCAGTTTATAATGACACTCCATACGTAACAAGTAACTTTTCTACCAAACTGAGATAATAGTACAACTTCCATTGTAAAAGTTGTCATTTCTGTCAGGTTCAATACCTATAGTGTTTGAACATCATCCACGCTAATAACGTAAAAATAACTACTCAGTAAGCTAAGCCGCTGTCTCACCTTTTTTACACCTTAAATTCTGGTATAGCAGGGATTTCGTGCACCATTATAAGGATATACGTAACATAAAGTTCAACCAACCCAGTAGATGAAGTTCGGAAACCCTATTACAATTGTATGCTTAACTTTGAAACTACTTCACTGGTTCCAACATGCGCGGGTAGTGATTTCACGATCATTTTGACCAGATTCTTGTAATGCAAACATAGTTGACCTTCCAAGAAAACACCCTACACTAGTAATGCAGTACAGATCGAAACACTGAACAGTACATTTGTTATTTACACTCTTATTTTTTCCACTGACCCTACTCACGCTGGTGGTTATGGTGTAACTCGTATGGTGAGCCAAGATCCTACTTAAAAACAACGTCACACACTTATTCAATAACGTCGTCCGGCAGCAACCACTTTGTCTAACTAAATTTCTTGCTCTCACTTGTAATTCTCCTCCCAACAACAAAAAGCAAAACAACTTTCTAAGCGTGCAAACCACAGTTCACACTTTACAGCATTAAATACAGGTTAAGCTACAGAGATGGCACCCATGCAATACATTTACATAAATGGTTCAGTGAATTATTAATTAACATTATACGAAGAAATAATAACAACAGCAATAACAATAAGCTCAGCATTGAAATATACAATATGAGGAATTAACAAATAACAACAGAAAATACATATTTGAGACTGACCCAATAACAAAACTGTCACTTTGGCTTTAAATATGCACACTTTGTAGACAAAAATGTTGCATGGGTGAAACTCTACTTTATGGACGACCTTTGAACGAATTTTTAAGTGACCTTGAGAACATTAGCGAATCAGAAAAGAGTTAGTATAAAGTAAAAATATATTATAAAAAAGTAATGAATTACAATGGATATTCTTCTTTTACATGATTTAAGAACTTGTTCGAGCAGATTTTTTTCTCCAACATATAGTACAACGACATACAATGTCATCGCGGCAGTCTGCACATCGTGCTGCGGTCATTTAATTGCCGCAGTCACAGACACAGGAACTTCTTAACAGTGCCATCTGCTGTAGTCTCTCAACGATCGCCTATTCTCTAAAATCTGCTGTAAAACGATCTTTTCTCCAGGGCACAACATGGTTTTCGGAAAGGCCTATCTTGCTTGACAAATCTTCTCATTGCACGAGAAGAGTGGGCTGCGGCAAAGGATCGGAATGCTCCTGTGGATGTAATTTTCATAGATCTAAGTAAAGCCTTTGATAAGGTTTCACACTCTGGTCTTAAATTCAAACTGAAACGTTTTGGAATCCATAACACAGTCGTCGATTGGATAAGTAACTTTCTCCATGACAGGAGACAAAGGGTAAGGGTTAATGGGGCTCTCTCCTCGTGGGTACCTGTAAAATGTGGGGTTCCCCAAGGCACAATCCTAGGTCCTCTTCTCTTTTTACTTTATGTAAATGAATTGCCAACTGTAGCAAAATCATCCGTTCTACTCTTCGCTGATGACATAAAGATTTGGAGACCCATACATAGTATGTCGAATAGAATAGTATTACAGGACGATCTTAGCTCATTGGTGGCATGGTTAGACAGGTGGTCACTAGAAGTAAATCCTAATAAGAGTGTAGTGATGCAGTTAAATAACTCTGATGAATCGTATGACTATACACTACGTGGATTCGTGCTACACAAAGCAAGAAACTATAAAGACTTAGGAGTTATATTAAGCAATGATCTCAAAACGACTAGTCACTGTAAGGCTGCTGCTGCAAAAGGCTATAGGGTATTATGGTCAATTCGTAGGTCTTTTCAGTATTTAGATGATGAAATGTTTGGATTACTATACCCGATTTATGTGCAACCACATTTAGAATACGGGATTCAAGTAGCGAGTCGTCGAGACTCGCATCGACGACCATTCGAATCAGCATACGAAGGACCCTTCAAAGTTCTTCAACGTGAATCTAAGTACTATATAGTCGATAAGAACGAAACAAACGATAGCATCAGCATCGTTCGCTTAAAAGCAGCGTATTTAGAAGGAAATCCTATCTACGTGGATTTTCCTTCGGTGCAATCGCACAACACGACTCCTACACTCATAATTCCTCAACCGACAACCAACACTAGCGATGATACACCGAATGTGTCTGATAATAAACCTAAAACGACGCGTTCTGGAAGAAGAGTAAGATTTCCAGAACATTTAAACGACTACTGCACGTAAGGCACTACTCGACATTTTATATTATCTCGATTTTTCTTTTTACGATATATAATATTTCAAAAAAAAAAACAATTTTAGTATGCCTATATATTTATATTTTTATTGAAAACAAAAAACAAAAAAATTATTTTTTTTAACGCTATTACGTGTGTTTGAATTTATTTTCCATTTTTTCGCCGACATTGTGTTTTTACGCACATACGAGTGTATTTTGACATGCACTTACACTTTCTTTTTTCCTTTCTAGGACGGCTGGAAAAGAACGATGCAGTTTACGAGGAGTCGAAATTTTCGTTGTAACTCTTTCTTTTTTTACTATGTTGTACCTCGGTCCCATATAGTAAGGAAAGACGACCAGACGCTGCTACACTTAGTAAGCTATCAGAAGAGTGTTTACCAACGACAAACTCGTTGAGTGTAAACTTCTGGCTGGCCACGTCTTAGGGTCGTCACTGCCCCACTAGGGGGAGAGTGATCTGTAGCGGTAAATAAATCCTCAAAACAAATATTTCTAAGTTCTCGACATTGGATGCTGACCATATATTTTAGTGGACTCATCTAGCTGAAGGCGCTCGGTCATGCATCCGCACCAGATCACGTGTGGTAACGCCGTGCTCAACATCAACCGCAATCGCTAGCTAGATTAGATCAGAGAATTCCGATATATTGGTCATCGCCAAATATACTCTTCCGATCTCCTCGACTCTGTCTTTTGATTTCTCTTGGTGGGAACGAAATACATAAGAAGGTGTTACTGGTAGAAGCGTTGTCAAACACTGAATACCTGTCACATGCTCAAGCTGAACTAAGCGAAATGGAGAGACACCTGGGTGGATCTGATGGTGTTATGGCACAGAGAACAGATAATCACATGTGATATTTGATTAGCCGGAAAATATAATAAACTGAAAAAGAAAAAAAAAAGAAGTGATTTCCAGTTTATAATGACACTCCATACGTAACAAGTAACTTTTCTACCAAACTGAGATAATAGTACAACTTCCATTGTAAAAGTTGTCATTTCTGTCAGGTTCAATACCTATAGTGTTTGAACATCATCCACGCTAATAACGTAAAAATAACTACTCAGTAAGCTAAGCCGCTGTCTCACCTTTTTTACACCTTAAATTCTGGTATAGCAGGGATTTCGTGGGGCGATCTTATCCGCAACGCAACCATGTAAACTTAATGTATCGTACACTGTCATTTGGGCGTTCAGTTAACCGCAGATTTTGTCATTTCATAATGTATTTTTAATTAAATAACTAGATTATGTAGTTATTTTTCTCTGTTTTTAATTTTTATTCGCCGCGTCCGCCCACGTTACACTGTACGTCCATTGCACTCTGAGATGATATCTCAAGTCATAGTGAGTTTATTCACATAGTTGATTGTTTCCAGATAGACTGTCAGTGCATGATTATACTGAAGAAAGGTTTGTTGTACTGTAAACTGTGTTTCTATGATCAACTCCCTGTTGTCTTCAGTATGAATTCATACTGGATACTGCCTTAAAGCAGTATATATGTATCCTTCTTTTTTTCTTAGGTAAGTTCAACTGGCTTATATTTCGTGTTTTGGTTTTATCGGCTTAATTATGTCCGCTTAACTTCTTTGAGCAACATGTCTTTGCAAGTGAAACAATAACTATGACAATTGCTTAGTCTAGTGTTCGTGTTTGTCGTATAATTCAGTTTAGTTGAAAGAATTATGATATACTTAAGTATAGTGCTTGAAGCCTGTAACGAAACAGATCAGTTTAGTAAGTAGAGTTGCCTGTTTCCAATGTGTATACGGATTCAGATCAGTCTGATTAAAAATAGGAAAAAACGTGCCTTTGATGCTGTTGCTGTCATACATTATAAGATAGCGATAAGTATGTTTGATGTTTATTTCTAAACTGTACATCTATCACTGACAATATTTCATGATAACTGTCACTAAACAATTTCCCCAGCAATAACATCGGTAGCAAGATAGCTAAGTGTCTGAGCTTTTAGTTGCCCGCAAAACAGCAGTATACAGTCTTAGATGAGTGTTCTGTGTCTCGATTAAATGCAGCTGGCTGTGGACAAATGTTAAGAATCTTTTTGACAACTGGGACTTTTAGTTTATCAGACACTAACTCTGCTTGTATGTCTTCCTGTTAAACTAGACACAGATGAATGGGAATACTTAAATGGGAGCAAAATAATAAAAACATTGCAATACGGTACTAAGCCCATGTTATGCTTTGCGCAAGTAATAGTAGCTGACCTTATCTAATATTCATGAGCTCAAGGTAAATCACAACTGCATAAATTCTTTGCTAAAAAATATGTAATTTGGTTATTTATCTATTCCACATTTCTGACTAAATTCATCACTATTTTTTTCATTTAGAATGCAACAGGAGTGCCTTCACAGACCCTAAAAACTGTTTCGCCCTTGGAACTATAGCCCTATGGAACTGATTACGGGAGACCCAACGAATAGCAGATTATAAAAAGGATGCTGGACATCCATTTTAGTCTCACAACCACTTCCAGTATTTTTTGACTTATTTTACTCTTTCGTTTGGAAAAAAACAACAAAAACTGCACCTTAACATTACCAATACAACTTTTAAACGGGAACTTGGTTTAAACCTTTGATGATGTCACAGGTATTCAGTGTTTGACAACGCTTCTACCAGTAACACCTTCTTATGTATTTCGTTCCCACCAAGAGAAATCAAAAGACAGAGTCGAGGAGATCGGAAGAGTATATTTGGCGATGACCAATATATCGGAATTCTCTGATCTAATCTAGCTAGCGATTGCGGTTGATGTTGAGCACGGCGTTACCACACGTGATCTGGTGCGGATGCCTGACCGAGCGCCTTCAGCTAGATGAGTCCACTAAAATATATGGTCAGCATCCAATGTCGAAAACTTAGTGCTATTTATTTTGGGGATTTATTTACCGCTACACCTTTGTTTGATATTCGATTCTTAATGAAAGCTCTTGAATAAATTTTTGAATCTAATGCTACTTTGTTTTATCTACTTAATCGTTGCAAGAAACTTGTGATAAGCGAGCCTCTCAGCACCTAGTTCATGTGTTCAAATGGTTGTGGACTGAATAGAAGCTTTCGCCTAACAGGCTTCCGTGTCTAGTAGCAAGGGATCACCGATACCTCCAGGCAGGAAACTAGGTATGTTGACAATAAAAGAGGAAAAAGAAATTGGTAAGTCGTAGTATGATACTATCCTTAAGAATAGATCCACTTGCCTCTTAAAGGACTCCTGGGAAGTCGCTTGAACTAGCTCGGCGGGCAGCGGATTCCAGCATTTGACAGCTCCTAAGGAGTAGAAGTTGCGTCTACAGTCCGTTCTGCTATGTTGTGTCGCTGGTTTCTGGGACTAAGCTTAAGTAGGTGTTTTAGGAGATTTCCAGAATTGTTAAGGTTATTGTAAGCCATTAGGTCACCTCTAAGACGTCTATACTCTAATGAGTAGAGGTTAAGTGATTGGAGGCGCTTTTCATAAGGTGATTTGGTGCATATCTTCGTCATTTTCTTGCGAGACTTACATACTCGGGTCCTCTCATAACTTATTTTAACCACCATGGGTTGTCACGGCAGCTGATGGATGGACACGCGTTACACATCCTAACCGTACCTGCGTCTTATCTTATAGCTTCTAATTCAAATGACAAGTAAGCAACGCCCCTACCCGCACTAATGGAACACTAGTAACTAAAATGCACCCCGTATGGTACCTTACACTGGTTTACGCACTCGCTTAGCTCTTTAGTGAGAATATTAATACGGTCCTGCTGAAAATCCCATGAACCACTTTACCTTCATCAAAACAAATAAGTCTGTATTTGCTGCATATAGCAATTTTATTATTCAAAAGTTAGAATTGGAGTAAAATGGCAGTATACAGCAGATGCACGTGGTACATGTCTTCATCGATTAACTGAAATAGAGAATACGGATATTAGCTTAACAGGCTTATTTAGAAAGACTAGTGTCTAATTTGAACTTACTGCGTGAGAAAGTTATACTGGAACTACGAATGTTGTAGAAATAGAGTTTCTCGGGGCGTAGGAAGCACTTAGACTGTAAGACAGTTGTCCAAAAATAATTCGAATATGAAGGTGAAAATTTGCAGGTACTTTTCATCGTAAGGATGAACATATTAGGTACCAGTTGACATCATACCGTAAGAAAACACAAATTTGCGAGTGGTGAAATATGATCTATAAAAAGTGAGCTTAATAACAGTTAATTACCTTTTTACTCCCTGATCATGACACTTCGGCTTCCTTTTATGGCCAAAACAGCAAACATACACTACACACTGGTAGCAGATTTCCGACTTTTCAATGTTAAGCCTGTTTTAACACACTGCATAATGATTAAAACCCCTCTATTACTGCTATATGGCATATTTTTCATAACAAACCCTCTGCAATAGATTGGTAGCATCTGTGACTTCATCTATAGTTGTCGGAAGTCTGGGTCCTTTCGAAATCAGTACCGATATACCCTACTGCTGGGCACTCTGTATTAGTTTGACTCGTTGGTGGGATAGTGTTGTCCACAATACTGAAGAAAATTTAAAAAAAACGCAGATTGTTTCCTTTCGTTTTGCCGATAACATCATAAAGGACAGTTAGGAACGAACATGCTAACAGTTAGAGTCACAGGCGGCAGCAACAATTATTATAGCTAAATGAAAACGAACTTCGGCTTTGGATATCTAGAAAACAAGGTAAAACATAACCGATTGTCGTTTAAAAACGTAAGGTCTTATGTTAGTACTAGCCAATTTAGCTGAATAAATACAGTGACTTCAGTAGCAGCAGGTAAAACCCAGAAAACAAAGCGAAATCAGGAAAATTTTTGCTCCAACGTTTAGAGTATTACACTAACTTTTGGATTTTAGCACACTGAAACATTAAATTCTGTAGCTACACAAAATAAATAGCGGAAAAAAACACAGAACGAAGAAAGCCGGCCGACGTTTTATAACACAAGACTAGCCAGATTGCCTGAAGAAATACATTGACTTGAGTAGAAGCAGCAAAAACCCAGAAATCATCGCTGATTCGAAATAAACTCCACACCAACATATAGAACATTACACTAACTGCGGCATTTTAGCACACTGAGACATTAAATTACACAGCTACACAAAATAAATAGCTGAAAGAAGCACAGAACGAAGAAAGCCGACCGCCATTGCTTACGAAGATGGCGGATGTGATAATTCCCGCCTCATTCTGATTGGTTGCTAAGCTGAAGGGCACATTTGCGAAATTGAGTTGCGTTTAATTGCAGCCGATTTCGTGCACCATTATAAGGATATACGTAACATAAAGTTCAACCAACCCAGTAGATGAAGTTCGGAAACCCTATTACAATTGTATGCTTAACTTTGAAACTACTTCACTGGTTCCAACATGCGCGGGTAGTGATTTCACGATCATTTTGACCAGATTCTTGTAATGCAAACATAGTTGACCTTCCAAGAAAACACCCTACACTAGTAATGCAGTACAGATCGAAACACTGAACAGTACATTTGTTATTTACACTCTTATTTTTTCCACTGACCCTACTCACGCTGGTGGTTATGGTGTAACTCGTATGGTGAGCCAAGATCCTACTTAAAAACAACGTCACACACTTATTCAATAACGTCGTCCGGCAGCAACCACTTTGTCTAACTAAATTTCTTGCTCTCACTTGTAATTCTCCTCCCAACAACAAAAAGCAAAACAACTTTCTAAGCGTGCAAACCACAGTTCACACTTTACAGCATTAAATACAGGTTAAGCTACAGAGATGGCACCCATGCAATACATTTACATAAATGGTTCAGTGAATTATCAATTAACATTATACGAAGAAATAATAACAACAGCAATAACAATAAGCTCAGCATTGAAATATACAATATGAGGAATTAACAAATAACAACAGAAAATACATATTTGAGACTGACCCAATAACAAAACTGTCACTTTGGCTTTAAATATGCACACTTTGTAGACAAAAATGGTGCATGTTCCAAATGTCACTGCTGCTGCTCATCAACCAACTTTGTTCATGCTAATTTCATTTATATCTGATTCCAATGAATAATAATTATAATAATAACAATATCATCCCGTTAACTGAGTATTTAAAGCAGGCTTAATCTTCCAGTAGAATTATCAATTCACTCGAGATGATTATTCAAAAGCCTGAACAACACCAGTTATAGACATCGTTTATTATTAAACATCAGCTAAAAATAATCCACAAGCCACAAGGGGAAATCATCAACAACTGAGTATGTGTGTTAAAAATCCATGTATATATTAATGAGTGTTAATCGAATATGGACCAATTATTGATTACCTGTGACTTACAACCAATGGGAGAATAGATTACAGATTGATTGATGTGCAGACACGCACACAATCAGACTCACACAGAAGTTTACATAGTGGATTAAGTGTCTAAATTACAATGAGTAGACAAGTAATACCATAGTTCAATGGGCTTACTAAAACTATACACAATACAATACGCAGTCCACACAGACACACACGCATATGCATAGGCACATTCACATCCACATGCACTATCAACATCGAATCAGATCACACAGTCACATCACCTGATCGAAACCATCTCATTCTCACTCACTCACTCACTCATCGTCTCACTTAATCACTCATCACCATACATCACAGCAGTACCATACTGTGAGACCATGTTGTCTGTGAATGGGACTAGGTAAGGCACTGTCACTGGTCGGTGTTGTGCATTGCACCAAGTTTTCAAGAGACACGGAACGCTGTGAGAATATGTACAGTGTCACCTGATGGTTATGGTGTGACTCGAGTGATTGTCAACAGTTTTGATGTGGTTGCGACTCGATCCAGCGCCCATTAACACTGCAGCAGAGATCCAACGCCTTACACCACTCAACCACAGGAAAACTGAGAGAAGATTCAGATTTTTGCAGTAAGGACAGAGGGCCAATGGCTTATGTTATTCCTTTTCTAGTATGCTTCTGTGAGTGTCCAGTCTTCTTTTGAAAGAGTCAATTGAATTTGTGGACACCAGTGCTTCAGGCAGCAGGTTCCAAGTATTGATGCCTCAGTGTGTAAACCTCTATGCCACGGGTATTTTGTTCGTTCTTGGCTTTTCTACTCGCCTGCTATGTTCTCTGAGATGTTCCGATCTAGTGGGAAGAAAGAGAGAGAATAAGTTAGGTCCGAAGTCAATTCACAGTATACTGTACATCAATATTAGATCTCCCCTTAGTCTGCGATAGGACAGAGTTATGAGGTTCAGTTTTTCAACAGGGAGTTGATCATAGAAACACAGTTTACAGTACAACAAACCTTTCTTCAGTAAAATCATGCACTGACAGTCTATCTGGAAACATCCAACTATGTGAATAAACTCACTATGACTTGAGATATCATCTCAGAGTGCAATGGACGTACAGTGTAACGCAGTCAGACGTGGCGAATAAAAATTAAAAACAGAGAAAAATTAACTACATAATCTAGTTATTTAATTAAAAATACATTATGAAATGACAAAATCTGCGGTTACCTGAACGCCCAAATGACAGTGTGCGATACATTAAGTTTACATGGTTGCGTTGCGGATAAGATCACCCTAATAGTTGTCACCATCAAATAATAACATATAGAGTACCACAAAACTGACTTGTAAAAATCCCTAACCTTGGCCGAAACAGTTCGAGCCGAAGTTAAGCCAGTTTCCTTTCATGTAATAAATACATAAAAGCAAGGTGAATTCTTAACAAGTACGAAGTCCCTGTACTCACATGCGGCGCGTCCTTTAATTTTGCGGAGCAACATGACGGTATCGTAAGTTTGTTGTTGTTATTATCAGTACTTAGAAATCCCTAAAGCTCAAAAGTTCACCATTGTTCTTGTTGACTTTAGTGGCTAATGATCAAAAGATGAAATGAAAACTCGGGTAGTAGTATTTTTGAGTATGTATTTTAGTAATAAAATCAACCGAAACTATAGTAAAAATTCAGACTCAGATCTTGATGAGACTACATAAACACGATTTATCCAAAGTGATAACAACAGTAGATTAGCTCCAAAGCTACGCCTTTGTCATCGTATTGGATTAATGTCGACACTGTAATAACCTGGATCTATTAAAATAGAAAATACATTGACACTGGAATGTTCAGTAGTTGTGTTGGAGTTCTTATACCTTACAATTGTCTTTAGTTAAGTGAATTCGAGGTTGCTGTGGACAATTCCAACCTATGTTGTGCCAAAATATATCCGGTGTCAACCAACATCTATCGATTGTTTATAGATTAGCAAAATAGTAGAATAATACTAGTAGATAGGCAAATAACCATAGAGGCATAAGTATATTACAGATGTATACGAGTAAGTGAGCAACCAGGTACAAGTCAGCCGTTAGGATATAACTAACAGAGGTAGATGTCGTGTTTATTTTGAGTACCCAGTTATGTGTTTATGAAAGGAGCTTATACATATCGAGGTGGAGACGTACAGCGTTTGACTAATGTCAGATACCTTGAGCTATTATAGTCTGAACAATTTACCTGTGTCTTTGTCTATATAGAATACTTTGTAATAAACCCGGGTAATAACGGTCGTTAAAGCTGAGGGTGTTTGTTGTCATTGATTTGATAATACGGAAAGTCAGAAAAAACATGACTTCAAAATTATTACTAATTCATCTAAACAGTATAGTAAGGTCACATCTGGTCTTTTAACGTAATAAGGGGTACACACATGACAACTAAAGCTCCACTATTAATTGGGTCATTTTAATTGCAAACTTTCAAATCTTTCATCTTAGCCAACAATCTTTCTGAATACAGAGACTAGACTCTTGTGTACAGTACCCCAACTTTCCGCGGATAAATATCTTGTGTAGTGTTGTAAACGCACTGAAATATAGCATGTTGAGGTACCTAGATATTTTTAAAACAAGAATTCATACTGTGTTCACCTGCCTTCAAATTCTGGGTGATGGCAGCGACATGTATTGCTGCCTTTTCGATGCTTAAATCTAGTACTATAGCGTAACCTAAAGTGGTCATATATCCATTGTTCCAAATAACCTTTGCAAATTATTTTGCAATGTGGATAGTTCCTAGACTACGTAGTTGTATCCACGACGTGAAAAAGTAATTCTTATGTTTACTTGGCGAAGTATTCTTAAGTGGTATCTGAGACGTATTTTGTTTCAATAATATCAGCATGCTGAAAATACCGCACATATAAATGCTTAGATACCTTTCCGAACATTTTGTGGCGGACAGACAGTCACACTTAGCTACAACATAGGACCAAGCATATATATACATCGGTCCAGGTTGCCATGCGTCATTAGCACAACAAGAGGAACACCGGACTCAGAAGCAGTTAACTCAATGGTGTAATATTTAAAAAAAGATTTTATGTAAAGATATAGTACAGGAAGAAAGAACTAGTTCATAGAAAGAAAGATATGAAGCGATTTTAATCTATTAGTTTAATGGAAGACAGAGAGTGTATACACCGACGCCATTGTGATCGATTCTGAACCATGTCACCAAGAGTCTCCAACCATTGAACACGGTAGTCACGCGGACCCCAACTAAGTAGTCTGTATCTACCAATATGGCTCAGACCAGAAGTTAGTGACTTCAAGCACTGATACCACGTTTTGAATTGGCCGCCCTTAACTTTCTCCCAACCATCCCGAACACCGGTTAGCATTGCACGTCGTGGTAATTTGCGTTCGGGCATACGTAACACGTGGCCCAACCATCTCAGTTGATGAAGATTCACACCCTCATCAACTGATTTACCATCATTCCCTAATACCCTGCGTCTAGTCTCACTATTACTTACCCGGTGGTCCCAGCAAATACGAGCAATATTTCTAAGACATCTGTGACCAAATACTAGTAGCTTACGAATATCTACTCTTGATGACCACGTTTCGCAGCCGTAAAGTAGAACAGAACGAACTGCTAAACAGTGTATTCGTCCCTCATTTGATAGACGTATATTTGGCCTTCACCGTAGGTGAAGTAAGTTGGCAAAAGCCAAAGGAGCTTTCTGAATCCGTGCACAAACAGTCACCGATAGCAGTGTAAATGTTGAGAAAAGTAACGTGTAATCGCCTACCAAGTAATGGCATATACTCGGTCTGGGCACCCGGGCAGTATCACAGCCCTCACAGATGTCGAATGAGATTTGTGTGGCGCATATGTATTTGGTGCCTCCTTGTACCAATATCTATGTGTTAAAATAAATAAATATACTCGAGACTAGATGTATTTCTATGATAATTAGACAATCACGTCAAGTAATAAGAAGGGCTATACTGAATGATATATAATTGCATCCTCTACATGCTTTACGAAATCAGATATAACAATTGTGTCGACTAGTTTATGTCTGGACAGGTTTTAATCCAGACTCTTTCTTAGATTTTTAGTCATTAATGAGTAGTCTCCTTTAAAGGAACATTATCATTTGGGTATCTTTTGAAAATACTTATTTTGCCTTGTTACACTATTTATTTATTAAAACATGAACACTGATACAAGGAGGCATCAAATATATGTGGGTCATACAAATCATTCTATTTGTATAAGAGCCAGCATACTACCTGGTCGCTCAAACCGAAGCAGGTTGTTTTCTTAGGGGCTATTCCTCGAGCCTTTAACCTTAAGATCTAATCCACAAGGCAGCGAAGCAACATTATGAGCTGAGTCCCATGGTAGCCGGTGACCAACAATAGGTTCATACGTCATTTGTTTCCTCAGTATCCTAAAGCCCATGTAAACCAATGGTTTGGAATCAGGGTTTTCCAACTGCCCTAGGTGAATCCTCCATATCCACCAACCTGGTTAAAGCTCCGGACATTCTCTTAACCTCGTAAACAACCCCTACCACGATAAGGTAGTGAATAATACTTTCCTGGCCATATGAGAGCATTTCTAAAGGGAGAGGTGACTCTCTCCATCGTCGACCGTACCACGGCATTTGGTGGCCTCATTACTCTAAACTAAGTGTTGCTGGAATTCGACAAACACCGAAGTTACGAAGTGCTGCATACAGTCTTTAACATTTCTTCGAAGTATTTTCCAGAAGTGTTCGGAACTCCATGTGAGCAATATTGAGGTTAGAAACAGGGTACTAAGCATAAATAGTATACCGGTCAATAAGATTGTAAATCCTCATAGACAGGTAGCTGGGATACGTATTGCATATACCCAACCACCGCATACGCCGAAACCCAATGTTAACTGGCTTAAAAGTAGAACGACCAAACTGAAACTCAGCATCACTTTGTGGGACCATCAACTGTTTGTCTCAACCATGTTGGTTAGTGCGGACTGCCTAGTTGCGGTCCGTATGGTTTCTGTCGCTGCCTTTTGAAGCTGTTGGGTGGCACGGCTCAGAATCAATATAAATAGTGCAGATTTATTCACTACGTCTTTCTTTAGATTTCAAGTGTTCACATTTTTTATCCCGCTACTTTATTCTTTCTTGGTTCTTGTTCTTCACCCTTAATTTTTGGCAACAGCTGATACTTTTGCTACATTTTTCATCTTAAAAATTCCACCCCCATCCCTATGTTGACTTGGCTTGGGAAATCGGACTAATCGACAGGTCTCAGGTTCTGCTTTGTTTATGAAGGACTAGGATGCATGGAATAGTTTGCATAATTATTCCCTGTTTCTCCCCTGTGAGCATACTAGAAGTCCATTTTGATGAGTTTTTCCACTTTCCAGTGTACATGAAAATTATTGTTTTGTTTTCTAAGAAGGAATAAAGAAAATTTAGCGAAAACTTTCTTTTCGATAGTGTTGCATATTAAAACTGTCCAATCATATTTATAATTTATTTGGAAAGTGATCACACCTCAAAATGTTTAGAGATGTAAAGTGTCACAAGAGGATTGACTAACAGTTGAGAGGTTAGAAAAAACAATGTAAAAATAAGTGCATGAAAGGTAATTATTCACTTGATGGATATAAAAAGTCGAACAATAACGTAATAACCAGTATTTCAGGAAATTGTAAGTTACTATACAAAATTAGAAGTTTGAATGCTTAAATAATTTCGTAAGATTTTTTGGTGGGTCAGTGTGACGAGAACTGACGAAAAGTCAATATTTATTAACTTATTCACCTTGACGTTTTCCTACGACCCGCCTATATTCAGCTGGACAGATGAGTTAACCGAAGATTCAGAATTACCCCCTGTTGAAGAAAAGTTCGATTCAGAACGTAACATTAAAACTGTCGTACGATATTTCTTCAATGAAGACGGTGATTTGATCAAGGAAACTAAAGAATATCAAAGAGAAAAACGAGTTGTTGCTTCACGAGTAGCGGACAGAAAAAAATGGAAAAAGTTTGGCGCTTCAAAATCTGATCCATCTGGCGGAAATTTAGCCAATACTTACCCAGCCGATATAGTTACCATGCAAATTGTTCAATTAAGACAGGCATGTGTATATTTTTGTTCATTTACCATTTATTTATTGTTTAAAAACTTGCCACATACTACAGATGAGATGTCAATCATTTGACTGTCTGAAGTTAGTCATATGTGACGTAAAACCTAAGACATGAGTGTTGGATGTAGTTGTTATACCAAGTTAGCATATCGAGATGAACTATCAATGTAAATCCCACCGTAGTAGAATTAGCAACAGCACCAATAGTACCTGATACATTAACGTGATGATCGTGCTTGCCTATCCTGATAACCCAACCGAGCTTTTTAACTGTAACACGTTCCTTTAGGTCCTGTAATGCCATGGAAGCCGGCTGGAGACTAAAACCAGCAACTTAAGGTCCGAGGGCAAACTCGTATTGATGGTTACAGAGAGGTGTAATAGAGGTCAGGTGTTTCCCTTAGGCAACTAGCATCTGCAGCGATGCTGTCTCCTCACAACGGAAAGAAAGAGTTAGAAAGGTCGATCATAAAAATGTCACACCCCACCTTACCCCATGGATTTTCATCTTCGTCGATAAAGCGTTTTGAAGTGTGAAGCCAACACATTATAAACTTCCCATAAAAAGGTCGTGCGCGACCGGTCCCAAGCAGTTGTCCCTTGGGCATTGCGCTCACACTTCCAGGTCACTAAGACCTCCACTAATCCAGCTTCTTTATCAGATCCCTCAAGAAAAGTATTCTTCGACGGTAGGAAAATTAACCACCGTCTTCATACCTTTAATAGCACTCGGAATTATCTTGTTGACGATTGAATCCTTACCTCAACCCATAATAATTCTTGCATCCCACGACTAATCGTCCTCGTATATCTTTATCATGACGTGCCACTAATGCTTTTAGTTCACGAAATGTTATTCTTGATCTTTTGAAACTACGCTCTAAACTACATGTTGGAGCTTTTGATGTTCAAACCTTGTGTCAGATGGGACAACAGGTTTCTTCAGCTAAACTCTAGAACCTCGCGCCTTAGATCTATGCTGCATCCCCGAGACGCACATACAGGATCCAAGTACAGTTATTAGTCTGACCTTACCTTATCAATCTAAAAAACCAGTACGTCAGTCAGTCAGTCAGTCAGTAACAACGTAGAACTTCGTGCGTACGTGAATCAGTTCGAGTTGCTACACCACATTAGCATAGAGATGCAGTGGTCAATTCAAATCCCGTAGTGGTAGAGGTAATAAGAGTATAAGCAGTAATCGGGAAAATTAGGGTCTGGAGATGTTATTTAAAGAGTATAATACAGTGAAATAAATTTGAGAGGAGAAAAAAAGAGACAAGGAGGAATAAGGAGAACAAAATTTGGGAGAACACAAAGAGTGTATGCACCTGCGCCATTGCAAACGATTTTGAGCCATGTCATTCAGGGTCTCTAACCAACGGTTGCTATCATCTCGCGGTCCCCAACCAGCTAGTCTACACCTACCGACATGACTCAGTCCACTTGTCAGTGACTTCATGGACTTGTGCCATGTTTTGGTCTGGCCGCCTCTAGCTTTCTTCCAACCTACTCCTATACCACTGAACATCGCACGTCGAGGCAGTCGGTAGTTGGGCATACGTAACACGTGTCCCAGCCATCTCAACTGATGAAGTTTCACTACTTCACCAATCGATTCGTCATCCTTACCTAGTACCCGTTTCCTAACAACTGCGTTACTTACTCGATGGTCCCAGGATATACGAGCAATGTTTCGGAGACACCTATGATCGAATACTAGTAACCGACGAATATCCTCTACTCTTACCGGCCATGTTTCACTGCCATAAAGAAGGACGGAACGAACTGCTGCACAGTAAACACGTCCTTTGGTTGATAGACGGACATCTCGCCTACGCCATAAATAACGCAAGTTAGCAAAAGCTAGTCGAGCCTTCTGCATCCGTGCTGAGATTTCGTCACACACCACACCACAAGGGCTGATGAGACTTTCAAAATAAGTGAAGCGATCGACACGCTCAATTACTTTACTCCCTATCATTAGTTCGGGTGTCGATGCAACCCAATCCTGAAGCAACATTTTGCATTTCGAGGGGAGAATCGCATCTCGAGCATGCTTGCATTGTTGCTTAGAGTGGTCAGAAGACTCTGCATATTCTAAGTCAACAAGTGAACCTCCCGGTAAAAGTTCACCTT